>NW_021514688.1:0-209 GCF_001605985.2 Dendrobium catenatum | reverse complement strand
ATCATGCCTACATTTGATTTATGAGATGTGGTACTCTATGTTAGCAAAAGTGAAAGAAATTATATAAAGACATGAAAGAAATTAAGAAAGTCACATGAAGAAGACTCAAGTTTTTGGAGCATTGTCTATATCATTCTTGAAGATAGGTGGAGCAAAAGCAACACACCTTTATATTGTTTGGCTCATTCATTAAATCCAAGGTATATTTA
>NW_021514687.1:0-267 GCF_001605985.2 Dendrobium catenatum | reverse complement strand
CTATCTATTTATATTCTATGTGTATTCCTTGGGTCCAATCTTCTATCTTGGTATGTGAAGATGCAACCCACTGTTGCTCGATCCAACATAAGCAGAATATTGATCATTAGCAGCTATAGTAAGTGATGTCCTCTGGCTTCGACAACTTCTTACAGACTTTCACATTGCCTTAGCCACGCAAGCCCTAATTTACTGCGACAACATCTCGACACTAGCGTTAAACTCATTTTCAATAGTTATGATCCAAGCTAATTAACAATTAATCAT
>NW_021514686.1:0-244 GCF_001605985.2 Dendrobium catenatum | reverse complement strand
TACCTCCACTTCGCACAAGGTCCTACTTGATTATGGTAGGTTTTACCGCTGTGGTCTTATGATAATCATAGATCTCACTCATAATTATCAGATTAGGTGTCAGGTGTGCTCCCTTGTCACCTCAGAGTTATTTTCTTAGTTGTGATGTAGTACATATGTTCTTAAGTGTTAGCACCACAGTTCTAGGAGCCCCGGTTTTCCATCGGGAGATCGACTCCTTGGTTTCTTTCACCAGCTTACTTTA
>NW_021514685.1:0-222 GCF_001605985.2 Dendrobium catenatum | reverse complement strand
AGGACAATAGGAGTGAAAACTACATGATATGATACAAGATGCTTTAATAAGAACGGCAAACAAAATTAATCTAGAAAGATTAGAAAGAAAAAAAAAAAAAGATAGATCAAAATAATAATTGCAAATTAACTTGTACAAAATATAATTAATAACTTATGCAATACCCAACAAAATGAATAGAAAAGGATACAACAACAACAACAACAACATCAAGCCTTTATT
>NW_021514684.1:0-407 GCF_001605985.2 Dendrobium catenatum | reverse complement strand
ATAAGCTCAAAATAGAAAGAAGTAGCCGCCATAGACAATTAACGCATACTGTATTTTTAAATTATCGGCCAGGATGATCCACGGATCGGCCTGGACGAAATTATCAAATTAAGCCTTAATTGATCAGGAAATCAAGGGAGTAATTAAGGATGATTGATACGATCATATCGTCTTGGACGATCGCAGGATCGGCCAGGACGATCTAGTCAAAAACCCTAAGTTAGTTCAGGACGATAAATATCGGCCAGCTCAAAAACAGGGCGATGCTCAGGACGATTTGCCTCTGATTTGAACTGATCGGCCAGGACGATCATTGAAAGTTCGTTAGGGATGTTAAGCCCTATAGAACTAGCCCAAGCTAACCAAGAGCGGGGGGTGAATTGGTATTTTAAAAACTCTTTTCACAA
>NW_021514683.1:0-221 GCF_001605985.2 Dendrobium catenatum | reverse complement strand
TATAGAAGTTGTAATAAAGTAGCTAATTGTTGTGCTATGTTGGCATTGGAAAATAGTTTCTTTTTTTATAGTTTTTCTTTTGAGAACATTCCTTCCTTGTTGTTGAACTTAATCAAGGAGGTGTGTGATCCTTTTATTACTTGTAATTAGCTTTTTTTCTTAATGCAATTTGATGCAATCCTTCAAAAAAAAAAAAAGTTTAAGAGAATGGGGTTTCTTTA
>NW_021514682.1:0-2944 GCF_001605985.2 Dendrobium catenatum | reverse complement strand
GTGGGATAAAGGCTTGATGTTGTTGTTGTATCTATTTGACTCATCTATCTGATAAAAAACGGGCGTATAATGGATTCCAACAAATCGATATACTCAATTTCTCGTTCATTATATCAATTATAGGTGTTCTTCATACCAATTAAGCAAATCTGTATCCCTATAAACAGCACAGATCAAACTGCCATGATCGACAAATCATCATATATAGTTCATAATATTTAATCAAGAGAGTAATACACCATCTCACTCGCAGACTCGCAGTCCAAGAACATATCTCGATGAGTTAAAATTCTGGGATACTTAATCATATGAGCTTATTAAACTATTTTTTCTTTCTTATTTCTCTTATTTTAAAACTATAAGAGAGCAGCACGGCAATATTAACCCATGTTGTGTCCATTTTGGGTTATCTTATCTTTATTATTTTATTCATGCCTTATTTGTTACTTAGTAACTTATCGCAAGTGCAATGGTTGGATGTGAGAATAAAGGAATTTTTGTTCCTTTTGGTTCTTCAAATTATTTATAATATCAACACTAAAACACTTTTCCAACTACTACAGCAGCTACAGATTTTGATTGTTTATTTCTATTTTATAAATAGTAGATGGGACAATGGGTCATGGGGGTAAGTAGTTTTTTATCTGATCGTCTAAAAAGCTTATATTCTTTGTTTTTAAATACGTTAGAGTCAATCCTCTTGATTGTGATGTGCGTATGAGTTCGTCTTAATTGGCTTAGATAGATGTTCTTTCTACGTAGGTTTGCATGACCATGTAGGTTTTGTTAGCCTTTAGTGAGGGGTCGAGTCGTAAGCATAAGCAGCTTGTATGACCATGTCATTGGCTTCGTTGGCCTTTAATAAAGGTTTGAGTTGTAACTATTATTCTGATCACCTATATTAGATTAGAAAAAGATTGTATTATAGTGGTGCGTTAAGTCCTAAGTGATGTTCAAGTTCTCTTTAGAACAATTCTCTAATGAAGTAGTCGTCATTATGAAAAGAGTGTAAACCTCATAGTCTCATTAAAAAAAATTAACTTTAATATAGAATTAAATATATCATATTCTTAAAATGAAATACTATTTAACTCATTAGAAATTAAAAAAAAAAAAAACTTTTTTTCCCATATTGTCTAATTATTGAAACGTTTAAAAAAATGAAAATAACTAACAAAATAATGTTGAATTTAAGTTTTATTTGGGATGATTTTTTTATTGATTTCTAAAACAACTTTTTAATACAAAAAATTTTTAAACTAAAAATTTTTGTACTAAAAAGATGTTTTAGAAAGTGTTAAGAAAGCCGCCTCAAATGAAGTCTTAGGTTTTGTTTGGGACGGGCTTTCTTCCTGCTTCTTAATGGGCTTTCTTCCTGCTTCTTAAAGCAGTTTCAATCAAATGTACGTTTTGCCTCAATTTAGTACTTGAAAGAATAGTATTTCTATACGTGTAAAGAAAAAAATAAGTTGGACAAAAAATTTTCTTCCTATAGATTTTAAAGAAACTTTCTATTGTCAGTTTCATAATTTAAAATAAAAGAGTGGGAAACTTCTAATATTGTTGTTTGACGATGATGATGGTTGATATATATGTTATCAAAAAATTATCTTAATCGGGCACGAATCTCGATGCAAAATCAAGTTGGATACTTCCAAAATTAAAATTGAGATCATTCGAACTCCGATTTCAGTAAACTTCTAGTCGAACTAAACGTCTTGGAAATACGAACCCAACGACATCAAATTCGACTCAATCTGAGCCCAAATGAGTCCAAATCAAGGACCCGAAGCATTGTTGGAAGGTTCGAACCACAATTTGGATTATCAAACGATTTCCAAACATTATGTGCTTATAGTCGAATAGAGCAGATCGACGAGACAAATCCAACGAGCCCAAGATCGCCAAATTATGACATCACCAAGACCTTTCAAATGTTAGACGAATGATCCACAATCAACGGATTCAATATCAACCATCCATCCAACCACTCCCCATTTACCCTTGATCTCTCACCTATTTACGAGTCATGCTACTCTAGAAATCTATAAATAGACCTCTCCTTTCTCTTAAAAGGAGGGCTCCAAGCAAGAGAGCAAGAGAGCAAGAGAGAGATCGAAGATCTCTCTTGCCTCCTCGCTCCTCCTCGACCTCCACTGGAGTTCAGCCGGACCACTGCCTGATGTCGTTGTTCTGCTGGACAGCCACCTAAGGCCCAGACTTCTACCGGACCACCGCCTAATGTCGTTGCTCCGCCGGACCACCACTTGAGGCCCTCACCTCCGTCGGACTACCGCTTGAGGCCCGAACTTTTGTCGGACCACCACCTGAGGCTCAGACTTTGCCGGACCACCACCTGACGTCATTGCTCCGTCGGACCACCACTTGAGGTCCAGACTGTAGAAAATCAAGAGAAAGAGAATTATCAAGAAAGCAAGAAACAGCAAATGCTCTGTTTCTGTGAAAGTATTATTCGAACTTCAATGTTTACAATGTGTGTCTATTTATAGACCATTGTGGTTACAAGAGCTGAGCTGTCATTTGCTTAGTTCGTTACATAATAACCGCCCATGTGCTGAGCCGCCATCTGCACATGGTTTCTTGGGTTCTCTTGTGTGCTGAGCTTTCGTTGTTGTTTTTACGTCCCCGCAAACTGACTGTGGATTTGCTGTAACAGTGAGTTTGTCTCTGAGAACTCTAAATCTGATTGTAGGAAGAGATTTGGTGAAAATATTGGCTATTTGATCTGTGGTACTAATGGGAATAACATTTAGTTCATTAGAAGTGATGTGATCTCGTATGAAGTGAACATCAACCTCAATATGTTTAGTCCTCGCGTGGAAAACCGGATTATTAGCTAAAGCTATTGCCGACATATTATCACACTTTATCACTGTTGGCTGATCCTGTGGAATATGAAAATCCTTCATGAGCCTTCTGAGCC
>NW_021514681.1:0-337 GCF_001605985.2 Dendrobium catenatum | reverse complement strand
AGCATGAATCTTGAAAGTGATGAGCGTATGTTTTGAATGGTGGTTATGCAATCTTTGGAGGATGAAAGGTGTTTGTTTTGAAGGGTGATTTGTGGTGAAAATGTAGGTTTTGAAGAGTGATGTTTGGGAAATATGAGAGGTAAAGTTTTTGTTTTGTGAAATTTGAGCAAGTTTTGGAAGAGTGGAAGTATATATGAAAGGTGTATTGAATGAGAAAGGTATATGTTGGAATGCTAAGAATGGTAAAAAATGTGTTTGTATTCAAACTGAAGTTTGAAAGCATATTGAAAAGCAAATTGCTTGAGTGTGATTTTGGAAGATGAGAATTGTATGTATT
>NW_021514680.1:0-301 GCF_001605985.2 Dendrobium catenatum | reverse complement strand
TGGTGTTATTGATTTGAATGCTTAAATAAAAATATTTGTGCAACATTGATATTTATGTTTTCTTAGTTTATTTGTCTTTTATTTTTGTTTTGAATTTTGTGAATTTTGAGTGTTTTGATTGAGTTTATTTTAGATTCCGTGGTTTTGTCTGTATTTTCTGTGTTTTGAATGTTTTGTTTGATTTTTTTCAATAAAAAAATTCAAAAATCCAAAAATATGTGAAAATCGTCCGGGACAAAATTTTTCGTACTGGACGATGTGTGTAAAATTCAGTTTGTATGATATGAAACATTTTGAGAGC
>NW_021514679.1:0-211 GCF_001605985.2 Dendrobium catenatum | reverse complement strand
TATCTTCCTTCTATAGAAGGGACTAAGACTTCATTTGGGACGGCTTTCTTGCTGCTTCTTAAAGCAGTTTTCTAGCACATAAATTAAATTTTTTGTGCTAAAAAGACACTTTAAGAAGCAATAAAAAAGCCGTCCCAAATGAAATCTAAGTAGTGTCGGTGGATAAAAAATTGTAGCATTGGGCTTGTTGTCACAACATAAGTCTAAAGAA
>NW_021514678.1:0-289 GCF_001605985.2 Dendrobium catenatum | reverse complement strand
CCATAGGATTTATAAATTTATAACGCCTTGCACTTTGGGAGTTATCAATATATAAGTTCTTTAAAACTAAACCAATAACTTTAACTTCTAAAATTGGAATAATCTAAAAGCAAAATAAATATCACTTAAACTTTAATCTCCTTTTTATGAAACCCCATAATTTAAATTGGAAGAACTATTCATTTAATCTTTTAATAAGCAACAATCAAGGCTATCTAATATCATCTATTAGTAATAAATATCAAAACATATTCTGTAATTTAAAACATTTTTGTACAAATATGTATTC
>NW_021514677.1:0-356 GCF_001605985.2 Dendrobium catenatum | reverse complement strand
CTATTTTAAATTATTATTTATCTATTTTGATTTAATAAAATAGATAATTTTTAATATAATAATTAGATTTTTCATAAAAAAATCCCATCATTAT
Organism: Dendrobium catenatum; assembly: GCF_001605985.2. Lineage (NCBI taxonomy): Eukaryota > Viridiplantae > Streptophyta > Magnoliopsida > Asparagales > Orchidaceae > Dendrobium > Dendrobium catenatum. Next base: position 262 of record NW_021514677.1, on the reverse strand, counting down.
TTAATAAAAAATACTACTTACAAATTCTTAGCTTGGTTGATGAGCAAGTACACTTAGGAACTCCCAACTCATGCTCGATTCCCCCATAATGACAGCGCCTCTTAAGTAGAGCCCAATCAAGTACGGGTTAGAAGGTTTCTGGGGTGGGTGCTTCTTCTAGGTCAGCCAAAAATTAGTCACGCTACCAATCGCTTTTTTGGGGTAGCGGTGGGTGGATACCCTATTTCTAAAAATAAAATAAAATAAAAAATAAAAAACTACT
>NW_021514676.1:0-250 GCF_001605985.2 Dendrobium catenatum | reverse complement strand
CACACATTCGACATTTCATTCATGACTGTTGGGTTTGCCTCTGGAACGCAATGGCCTGATTTATTAGTAGTGTGTATATCATATTCATTTACCTAAGCCATATTTAGACTTTTGAATTATGTAGAGTATTTTTTTTTTTTGAAAAAAAATAAAAATTATGTAGAGCATTTGAGAAAATCATATTTGTTTAAATATTTCATTATATCTTCTTCTTTCATATATACTCTCTAGTGACATGATGCCTGTAAAT
>NW_021514675.1:0-298 GCF_001605985.2 Dendrobium catenatum | reverse complement strand
ATCACGTGCCCAAGGTACTCCACCCGTGCCTGAGCGAGGTCACACTTCTTGAAGTTGGCCTTCAGCTGATGCTCCCTCAGCACACCCAACACCACTCTCAGGTGCTCCAGGTGTTCCTCCTCAGTTCTGCTATAGATTAGAATATCATCAAAAAATACCAACACAAACTTGCGGAGGTGTGGCTTGAAGATCCGGTTCATCAAGGACTGGACTGTGGCAGGTGCGTTGGTGAGGCCAAAAGGCATCACCAGAAACTCCTAATGGCCCTCATGAGTCCTGAAGGCCGTCTTCTGTACAT
>NW_021514674.1:0-233 GCF_001605985.2 Dendrobium catenatum | reverse complement strand
GATGATGATTTTTCCTATTTTTTACAAGTAATTTGTCTTCCATCTTCGTCTGATCCTCTCATATTTGTTCGTACCTAACCTTCTGATAACTCGGTACTGCTCGTTATTTAAATGTAACTTGATTTTTTATAAGTAGGTACTGCTCGATATTTTTTTATATTGCTTGAATTTGTTTTATATAGTTATGAAGAAGAATTACCGAGATTTTTGACAACTCGGTATTTCTCGGTATT
>NW_021514673.1:0-443 GCF_001605985.2 Dendrobium catenatum | reverse complement strand
AATAAAAGAAAATGAAAAGACATAAACGCCCTCTGGGTTACATAAGTAGAACAATGCTTTCAGGGACAAACTAGGAAAACTAAAGAAGTACACATGACATAAGCAGTAAATAACTCAGAAGTAGAGGCACTGGATCGTAGCCATCGATCTGCGCCGTCGGTGATGGTACACGTGTCGAAATCTGATGTCCCCATCACAGTGTTTAAAATTGCGCAATATGAGGCTCGCCTTGAGGCCCCCCTTTGAGCAATTCCAGTAAAAAACGCCTCGATGCTTACGCCTAGAGTTTTTTTTTTATGAGGCTTGCGCCTCAACTTGGTTGAGGCCCGCCTCGTCTCACTGGCATGAGGCTTACGCCTCACGCTTTATAAATTAAAACTTACATAAATCTTGAAGTAAATGCCCAACATTGGACTCTATAAGAGAGGAGGAAGGGGAGAGAA
>NW_021514672.1:0-301 GCF_001605985.2 Dendrobium catenatum | reverse complement strand
TCAGATTCAAGAAGGAAATAAACTTTTAAAAAAAAAATCCACACACAAAAGCTCAGCCATATTGGAGTAAAAAAAAAAATGATAATAATAAAAAGAACATCAAGAAGAAAATGTTTAGGTCTCTGGTATCTCTTTCATAAAACCTCATGGAAACCCATTTCAAGTATCAGGTAAACATGGAACATTGACTCACAGATTAATGTCGGTAATCTAGACTCAAATAGAGGGAATGCAAGGGGCTAAAAAAAAAGGGAGGAAGAAGAAATTACCGTAGTAAATCACGCTGAAAGCCCCCTTGTAG
>NW_021514671.1:0-1007 GCF_001605985.2 Dendrobium catenatum | reverse complement strand
TATATATATATATACCATTGTTACTGCACCGTGCTTCATGAAAGAAAGAGAAAGAGAGGGCCAAATGACTGCATAATTCCAACAAAATAAATCTGCGGCTTTCTAAAGGTCCTCTCACCTCAAGGATAAATAATGAAAATAAGAACATCGGTGGCCTGAGAATTTTCAGGCCATCCTTTATTCTTCCAAGAGAAATCTCAATGATTACATTACTCAGGAAAAAAAAAAAAGACAACTATAAAGTTAAGGGCAATTTGATTGCAAGTAACATATCAAACAAATATGTATGTATATATCTATATATATGTATGTATGTGTGTGTATATATATACCATTGTTAAAGCACCGTGCTTCATGAAAGAGAGAAAGAGAGGGTCATATGACTGCTTCATTCCAACAATAAATAAAAAAATAAGCAACGTTCATAAGTTCCTCTCACCTCATACATAAATAAGAAAAATCAGAACATCGGTAGCCTTAGAATTTTCAGGCCATCCTTAATGTTCGACATTGCAAAATGATATAAGAAACATGATTTCCAGAAGATCAGTGACTTGTTGGCAATCACCAACATAATACTTCCAAGAGAAATCTCAATGATCGCATTACTGAGGAAAACAAAATACAACTATAACTATCAGCAATTAATTGTAAAAATATCTCACCATCCAGATATTTCTCCTTATTGTTCACACCAATCCAATATTTTTTCAAGTTAGGGCAATTTGACTGCAAATAGTATATATATATATATAGAAAGAGAGAAAGAGAGAGAGAGAGAGAGAGAGAGAGAAAGGGGGATGGATTCATATCACCCAGCATTACTAATGTTTTTGCATGGACCTTCAATAAAGAGATCATAAGACAACTCCTGCACTCAATCATAGAAAAAGAGAAAAAGAATTCATAATGTCCTCTCAGCTCAAGACGAGGACAACAACAACAAGCCTTAATCCCACCATGTGGGGGTCGGCTACATAAATCCTTTTTCTCCATTGTGTCATGTT
>NW_021514670.1:0-249 GCF_001605985.2 Dendrobium catenatum | reverse complement strand
AGTATGCCAATAAATATAAACAAATTTCATGCACTCAATTGGACGCCCCATATTGATTCCCAAGATTATAGGTTATTTTTTCATTGTTAAACTACCTTAATATTAATGCTAGAATTAAAAGGCATTGAGTTTATTATATTTGTCTCATCAAGAGTTTTGATTATATACATGCAAGATTTAGAAATTATTGGACCATCCAATTAATACAATAAAATTATTAGATACCCTTGAAGTGCTTGATGTGAACTC
>NW_021514669.1:0-1147 GCF_001605985.2 Dendrobium catenatum | reverse complement strand
AAAGTAATTCCTCCGTCGCATGTACGTTTCACATCAATATTATTAGTAAAATTCAAGTTGGATGGTTGAAATGGAGGAATGCATTAGGCTTATTGTGTGATAGAAAAGTCTCTCTCAAACTTAAGGAGAAATTCTATAAGATGGTAATGAGACCTGCAATGCTTTATGATGCAGAATGTTGGTCATTAAAAGAGAAGCATAATATTAAGTTAAGTGTTGTAGAGATAAGGATGCTCAGGTGGATGAGTGGCTTTACTCTTAGAGGCAAGATATGAAATGAGCATATACGTGAAAAGGTTGGAGTAGTTCCAGTGGAAGATAAGATTAGAGAGAGTCGCCTTAGATGATTTTGTCACATAAAACGGTGGCCTTCGGATGACCTGGTTAGGAAAGTAGATGTATTAGATTTGACTTTTGTTAAAAAGGTAAAAGTAGACCTAAAAAGATTTGATAAGGAAATATTAGAAATGGTCTTTTTTTTATTAGATTTAGATGAGAATGACTCTTAAAATAATACAATCGAGAAAAAGGATTCACGTAGCCAACCCCACAGTGGGATAAAGGCTTGTTGTTGTTCCATCAAATAATGAATTATCATATTTATTTCACTATAAAACCTTGATTAATGCGTCATTCTTGATTTGGTAGTTATTAATGAGAAATAAATCACATGTTTAGTTTTTTTCCAATCTTATTTTAGTTAGAATACTTAAAAGGCACTGCTGCTGCTGCAAATTTACAATTTCTTTTGCGATAATAAATATCCTCTTCTGTTCTCATTCCTTTCTTTTCCATGCAAAACAAACTAATTGATTAACCACTTCCTGATCCAATTTAATCTTCATATCCTAAATTGTTTTATCAGAGAGGAGATGGCTAAGATGACCAACCTTCAGCAGAGTGCTCTTCGACAAAAAAAATTGACTGATACCAAATTCTTGACAAGAAGCTGAATGTTCATTTCATATATATTTTCCCCCTTCTCTACTTAGGTTTCGTTTGGGACGGCTTTCTTAATGCTTCTTAAAGCAATTTTTAGTTTAAAACTTAATTTTTTTATACTAGAAAGCTGCTTTAAGAAGCAATAAAAAAGCCGTCACAAACGAAACCTTATTGTGATTCTATCAGATTTTGCCACTATAAGCTA
>NW_021514668.1:0-278 GCF_001605985.2 Dendrobium catenatum | reverse complement strand
TTCCCTAGAGTCTCTTGTCCTTGGAAGGGTTGAGATACATAAGGTTCAGCGATTGATCGTGGTTCTCTGCCTACTTCAGGAGGAAGCAAAAGGTCAAGTTAACCGAACCACTATAAATCCTTGTGTTCTTTTTACTGCTTCAAAAATTTAAGTTTCCGAATTCGTTTTTTGTGGAGATTTTGGCTTATGATAATTGTTCTTTTTATTTAATTTTTTTTTTAAATACCAATTCACCCCCCCGCCCATGTTAATTAGCCTCGGGACTAGTTCATAGGGCA
>NW_021514667.1:0-10517 GCF_001605985.2 Dendrobium catenatum | reverse complement strand
TCAAGGCAAATGCCCTTCTCGCCCTCCCCAATCTCCCCTTGTGGGGAGGGGGTGCCGGAAGGTTTCCATATTTTTTTGCGAGGAATAAACTTATTTTTAACATAAAATAAAATTGCTTAATCAGCACGTCGCACGTCACAAGAACGTCCAAAGATCAATTCTGGGACCTGACAACATCCCGGATCCCTCGGCCTTTGACTATCTTTCCGGATGGGTGGACTGGAAAGGGCAAGTGCCCTCACCAACCTCCACTCACTGGGAGGCGACGCCAGATTTTCGACGGGAATAAAAATGTTTTTAAAATTAAGTAAAATCACTCAATCGACAATTACCTGGAATCAACAATCAACATTCGTCACAAGGACCTCCAAAGAACAATTTCGGGACTCGATAACATCCCGAAGCTCTCGACTGTTGACTATCTTTCCGGCCGAGCGGATTGAAAGGGCAAGTGCCCTCCCCAACCTTCCCGCGAGGGGAGGAGGCGTCGGAAGGTTGCCGAAATTTGGAACAAGTCAAAGTGCCCCGCATAATTAATTAAAAATGAAATTTTATGAATTTTTAATTAATTTGAAATAAAAAAAAGTATTATGATATGGGACTCGATATATGATACATACAAAGTGAGCTCTTAATCATGGTCTTGCACTCAAAGAAATAGCAAAATATTTGAGCAACTATTAAATCATGAAATAATATTAATTACATAAACAATTTGAGAAAGCTTGAGCTTGTAAAATTTTGTTAAGCCGGCATTGGAGCCGGCGACCGGTCCACCCGGACCGGTCAGGTCTTCACCCGACGGAACCGCGCGCAAACAGGCGGAGGAGCGCGACGTGATAGGGCGTTTTAGGAGTCTTTTTTTAGAGATATTTGGAAATATTTGGGGTAGTGAGGTCTTTTGTAAAACTCCTTTATGGTTAAATAGAGTGAGAAGGGGGGGATAGGGTTATCTTGCATTTTGAAGTTTCTTGAAGTTCTTGTGGTTTTCTTGTTTTGGGCTCTAGACTACGGCTAGAGATTGGAGAGTTATTTTTTCCTCTCGAATCGAAGGAAAGTTATCTTGCTGTTTCTTGCATCATACAGGGAATACAATCGTTTGCTAGTGTTTTTCCCTACGATTTCTTCCAATCGTTCCATTCTACTGTTTTTTGCCGTATTTACTGAGAGGACAGCAATTTTATCTCTTGGATCTTTTGGGTTTTGGTGAGAAACACTTGTAAATCCAAGTGTTTCCTATCAAATTGGTATCAGAGCGAGATCCGGGCGGTGGAGGACTGTTTTTCCACTAATTTGCTGCAGTTTTTCACTGTTTGGAGAGCGATCCGGAGGCATCTAGTGGATTTTCATGGCATCTAAAAGGGTAGAAGTATTGGAGACCGAGATGGGTCAATATAAAGCGGATCTGGAGGAAAAAATGGCGACATTGAGCGAGAATGTGGAAGGGAAATTCAGGTATTGGAAGAAATGATGAAAAAGTTATTGGAAGGACAAGCAAAGGCAGTGACAGCGGAGGAAAGAGGAGAAGTAGTGTAGCAAAGGCAAAGAGAAAAGTGAATCTAGAGGAAGAAGAGGAAGTGGAACTGCTCAACAGCAACGGAAGGATGCCTCATCGGGAATCCATCAGAGACGGGAAGAACATGACAGAAGAAGGGACTCCAGGGAGGGAAGAGAAGACGACTGGCGACGTCGAAGGCCAGATCCATTGGATAGGCCATGGGAGGCCTATAATCATCAAGGCGGGGCACGAGGGAAGAGGGCTACCGCGGCCAAGACGGAGGATGAGCCCCGATATGGAGAGAGAGGAACTTGGGAAGATCCCATAGTTTGGGACAGAGGAGGCCACGGAGGGAATAGGGCATACGGGGTGGACACTAGAGCCAGGAAACTGAAAATGCGGTGTTCGAAGAGGGAAATGTGGATGAATTGGATCCACAAGGTGGAGAGATATTTTGCAGTGAATGGCCTGATGGAGGAGGAAAGATTGATAGCCGCGAGTATGTGCTTGGAGGGGGCGGCATTTGCATGGTTCAAGTACATGGATAAGTGGGAACCGGTGAGATCCTGGAGAGAGTTTAAGGTGGCGATCAGAGAGAGATTCAGAGGGGGCAGCCCATGGGAGATCTCTGAACAATTTTATGCTCTTACTCAGAGGAACAATGGAGGAATAACAGGAAGAAATTTGAGAGTCTGTTGGGAGATATGAAGGATTGTCAAACAGTACATTGGGGAAATTTTAATGAGGGCCTCAAACCGGAAAATTAGAGATGCAGTGAAGGTCATGAGACCAAGAGACCTAAGGGAGGCAATGGAACTTGCTCAGTTGGTGGAGAACCAGAAAACCAATGCCCGAAATTGGAGGAACAGCCACTCAGGAGGTCCCCACCAGACCACTTACCACTTATTTGGCTCCAAAAGGGGCAAGCCCTAATGTTCCAAGAGAGAGTGGAAAAGAGAAGAGTGGAGTGACCAGATCTGCTGGAAGCTTCAAGAAACTGACTGACGAGGAGATGCAGGAGAAGAGGGCTAAGGGTCTTTGTTTCAGATGCGAGGAGAAGTTTGTTCCCGGGCACCGATGCAAGGATCGCGCTCTCGGGCTCTCACCGTCTACATAGACGAGGCGCCTGAAGATAGCGATGAATATGATGAGCAGAATGAGACCAGTTGGAGGTAGCCGAGGTATCACTCAATTCAGTAATGGGATTTACTCCTAGCCATACGATGAAGGTGAAGGGGAAGATACTTGGGAGGGAACTAGTTGTTCTGATTGATAGTGGGGCACCCACAATTTCATATCCACCCAGTTGGCGAGGAGCTAGGGATGGAACCTACCGAGACTGGTAATTTATGGGGTAATGATGGGAACAGGGAAGATTGAGTCCAGCACCGGAATCTGCAAAGGGGTGGAGATGAGGCTACAAGAGATCAGAGTGATAGAGGACTTCCTACCCCTAAAGTTGGGTAGCAAAGATGTCATTTTGGGCATGAAATGGCTACAAACCTTGGGTGAAACCAAGGTGAATTGGGGGACCATGGTGATGGAGCTGACTGTAGAAGGGAAGAAGGTGAAGCTAAAGGGGGAACCAGGGTTGACCAGAACTGGAGTGTCACTACGATCTATGGTAAAAATCATCCAGGATGCGGAAGGAGGATTCCTGGTGGAGCTGCAGAGCCTGGAGGAGCAGAAGGAGAGGGAGGAGAAGATATTTCCCACATTGGTTCAGCCTCTTTTGCATGAATTTGAGGATGTGTTCCAACCTCCGGTGGGACTACCACCTGATAGAGAGCATGAGCACCAGATTATCCTGAAAGAGGGGTATCTCCTATCAGTGTGAGACCTTACAGATACCCTCAGGTGCAGAAAGATGAAATCGAAAAGCTGGTGGGAGAAATGCTAGAAGGAGGGATCATTCAGCCCAGTGTGAGTCCTTTCTCCAGTCCGTTCTACTTGTGAAAAAAAGGATGGAGTTTGGAGGTTCTGTGTAGATTACAGGCTCTCAACAAGGAAACTGTGCCTGATAAGTTTCCTATTCCGGTAATTGACGAGTTGATGGATGAGCTACATGGAGCAGCTTTGTTCACCAAAGTTGATTTGAAGTCGGGCTACCACCAGATCAGGATGAAGAAGGGAGATGTGCAGAAGACGGCCTTCAGGACTCATGAGGGTCATTATGAGTTTCTGGTGATGCTTTTGGCCTCACAACGCACCTGCCACATTTCCAGGCCTTGATGAACCGGATCTTCAAGCCACACTCCGCAGGTTTGTGTTGGTATTTTTGATGACATTTTAATATATAGCAGGACTGAGGAGGAACACTTAGAGCACCTGAGAGTGGTGTTGGGTGTGCTGAGGGAGCATAAACTGAAAGGCCAATTTCAAAAGTGTGACTTCGCCAGGCACGGTGGAGTATCTTGGGCACGTGATATCCAAGGAGGGAGTGGCGACAGATCAGTCCAAGATTGAGGCAATGCTGGAATGCCGAAACCCAAGACATTGAAAGGGCTCAGAGGAATTCTTGGGATTGACAGGCTACTATAGGAGGTTCGTTAGGGATATAGCACATAGCATGCCACTGAAGAGCAGTTGAAGAAAGACAACTTTCTATGGGGAGAAGCAGCTTCAGAGGGCTTTTGAGAAGCTGAAGAAGGCCATGACCACGGTGCCAGTGCTCGCTCTGCCGGACTTCAACCAGATGTTTATGGTGGAGACAGATGCTTCAGGCTACGGACTTGAGCAGTATTGATGCAGAACCACAGGCCCATAGCTTATTTCAGTCAGGTACTGTCGTCCCGGGCTAGACTGAAGTCGGTCTACGAGAGAGAGTTATGGCTATTGTCTGGCCATTCAGAAGTGAGAACCTTATTTAAATGGGCAGGCACTTTATTGTCAGGACTGATCAGAGGAGCCTTAAGTACTTGTTAGAGCAGAGGATGGTCACAGAGGACACCAAAGGTGGTTATCCAAGCTGCTGGTCTATGACTTTGAGATCCACTACCGACCAGGACTAGAGAATAAGGCAGCTGATGCTTTATCACGTTGTATGGGGGAACTCCAGGGGATGGGTGTATCAGTACCAGTGCTGATAGATTGGGGAGCCATCAAAGAAGAGAGCATTCAGAATGAGGAGCTAAGAGAAAATCAAAGAAGATATATTATCAGATGGGAACAGCCATCCAGGTTACTCAGTTATGGGAGAGGGACTGTATTATCAGGAAGGAGTGTGATTCCAAGATCTTCTATCCACATTCCCAGCGTTACAGGATTTTCATGGAGTGCCATAGGAGGCATTCAGGAGGGCAAAAACTTATAGCCGGTAGCTGCTGAATTATACTGGAAGGGGATGAGGAAGGAATGTAGAGGAAATGGTGGCGAAATGTGATATCTGCCAGCGGAGCAAGTACCTGACGATGGCACCGGGGGGATTATTACAGCCTTTGGCCCTACCAGAGAAAGTTTGGGAGGAAATTACTATAGATTTCATTGATGGGCTCCCAAATCGGAAGGCTACACAGTTATACTTAGTGGGTCGACAGCTGAAGCAATATGCTCATTTCATTCCTTTGAGACACCCGTACACAGCTGTATCTGTAGCAGCAGCATTTGTGAGGGAGGTAGTCCGCCTGCATGGGGTACCGGAGTCCATTATTTCTGATAGGGAAAGGTATTCCTGAGCCATTTTGGAGGGAGCTATTCATGATGCAGGAACAGTTTCTGAAAAGGAGTACAGCCTATCATCCACAGACTGACGGACAGACCGAGGTGGTGAATAGGAGCGTAGAGACATATTTGAGGTGTTTTGTGTCTGAGACACCAAAGCAATGGGCTAAATGGTTGGCTTGGGCAGAATACTGGTACAATACTTCTTTTCATTCAGCTACCAAGATGACACCTTTTAAGGTATTATATGGGAGGGACCCCCACATTTGGTACACTACAATCATAGAAGTACTCCAGTAATCGGCAGTGGATTCAGCATTTGAAGGAAGAGATCAGATATTGGAAGAGCTCAAGAGGCATTTATTAGAGCCCAACAACTTTATGAAGAAACAGGCGGCGCAAAAGGAGAGATATACAGTTTGCAGTGGGGGACAAGGTATACTTGAAGCTCACGACCATACGACAGAGGACTATAGCCCAAAGGAGAAATGAGAAGCTGGCAGCAAGATATTTTGGCCCTTTTGAAGTGGAAGAGAGGATCGGAGAGGTGACTTATAGATTAAGGCTTCCTCCAACAGCCAGAATACACTCCGTTTTTTCATGTTTCACAGTTGAGGAGAGTGGTGGGGAGCATGCAGTCAGCCCAGAGCTGCCCAGCACATTGATGAAATATGGAAGTAACAGTGGAGCCTCTAGCGGTAGAAGGAGTTGGGCGCATCAACGAGAAGGGAAAAGGAGGTGAAAATTAGGTGGAGCGGCCTCCCAGACTATGAGGCTACTTGGGAGCCACAGGAAGAGGATTGCAGACAGTTTCCAGCTTTCCACCTTGAGGACAAAAAAAAAAAACAACCAAAAAAAAAACAAAAAAAAAAAAAAAAAAAAAACCCCCCAAAAAAAAAAAACCAAAAACAAAAAAAAAAAAAACCCCAACCCCAAAAAAAAAACCCCAAAAAAAAAAAAAAAAAAAAAAAAAAAAAAAAAAAAAAAAAAAAAAAAAAAAAAAAAAAAAAAAAAAAAAACCCAAAAAAAAAAAAAAAAAAAAACCCCCCCCCCCCCCCCCAAAAAAAAAAAAAAAAAAAAAAAAAAAAAAAAAAAAAAAAAAAAAAAAACCCCAAAACCCAAAACCCCCCCCCCACAAAAAAAAAAAAAAAAAAAACCCCCACCAAAAAAAAAAAAAAACCCCCCCAAAAAAAAAAAAAAAAAAAAAAAAAACAAACCCCCCAAAAAAAAAAAAAAAAACCCCCCCAAAAAAAAAAAAAAAAAAAAAAAAAAAAAAAAAAAAAAAAAAAAAAAAAAAAAAAAAAAAAAAAAAAAATGGTGTACTTTGGGAGGGGAGCTAATGTTAAGCGGCATTGGAGCGGCTGGACCGTCCACCCTGGGACCGTCCAGGTCTTCACCCGACGGAACGCCGCGCAAACAGCGGAGGAGGCTCAGTGAGTAGGGCATAGAGTCTTTTTTTTGAGATATTTGGGAAATATTTTGAAAAGTAGTGAGGTACTTTTGTAAAACTCCTTTATGGTTAAATAGATGTTAGAAGGGGATTAGGGTATCTTGCATTTTGAAGTTTCTTGAAGTATCTTGTGTTTCTGTTTTGGGCTCTAGACTACGGCCTAGAGATTGCGAAGAGTTATTTCCTTTCCTCTCGAATCGAAGGAAAGTTATTCTGCTTGTTTCTTGCATTCATACAGGGGAATACAATCGTTTCTTAGTGTTTTCCCTACGATTCTTCCATCGTTCCCAATTTTTACTGTTTTTGGCCGTATTTACGAAGGACAGCAATTTTAATCTCTTGGATCTTTTGGGTTTATGGTGAGAAACACTTGTAAATCCAAGTGTTTCCTATCACATTTTAATTTCAGATTGATGACTCATAATGAGCATCTTACTTTAAGAAATGTATATGTCAATCAACATAAAGATGCTTATGTTGATTTGAAGGTTAATGAGTGCATATCTAGCATTTTAAATAGTGAATGTGCGAATGCCAGTATAATTGTTTCATTCCATACTTCTCTAAAACTTTCCAATGCTATCTTTTTGAAAGTTTGATGTCGAAGAAAAGTTGTATTTGGCATTGATAAGTAGGTCTGCACAAGATGAAGGAAATGTGAAGATTGATATTGAATCAAGTTGCCAAATCATAATTACAAGATCATCTGATGCAAGTAACTTAGGTTGCAATGATAGAAAGACAAGAATCTTATAGCTTTGGTGATAGATAGCAATATCACCCATGATCACATAAGAAATCACTTATGGGCCACAAGACGCCCTTAACATATGTTTGATAGTCTCCTAACATATGTTCGATAGACTCCTATGAATATAAAATCAATGTGTAATGAACATTAATTGATGTAGGCAGGGGGGGTGGGCCAAATCAAGTTGGATTTTATTTTTGGTAAGCTTTAATATCTTCTACTAGATGTCAGCTCATTAATATATAACAGAGTGTCTTAAGCTCATAAATTGAAGATTTATTAGATTCATTCCTCCTTTATCTTGTCTCTTCCTCTTCTTATGCCTCTTTGGTTTCTTCCAAGAGTTTCAATGCATTGGCTGGTTGTCTCTTCTCCTCCCTTTGCCTTTTCAGTTTTTGTTGGCTGTTAGTGTTCCCCTGGTTCTTCTTCTCTGTTTCCCCTTGCTGGTTGGTTTCCCGTGTCTTGCCTCTTTGTCTCCTGTGTTGGCTTTTCGGGTCCCTTGCTGGCTAGATTCCCGTGGCTGTTTGGGGGGATTTCCGTGAGCTTTCTATGTTTTTATGTGTAGAATTTCTGCTGCAGTTTTTCTATCTTTTGACCTTTCATTTGGTGTCTTTTGGCCTTCCATTTACTTGAAATTAATGGGTTTAATGGGAGATATTTGGATTGTTTGGCTGCCAGTTTTCTTCTATAAATATATACTTATTTGAGGCTTAAAGGAAGGTTATGATGAAGTAATTTTTGGAATAGGAAAACCTATGGGTTTCCTTAGAAATTCTTGCGAGCTTGTTCCACCTCTTCTACTCCTCTTCTAGGAAAGCTTGCGAGCTTCTCCTCTTTCAACTCGGCCTCTTATCCTCTTCTTCTCTCCACAAGATCGACGCCATCAGTACCTTTTGTCTCAAGGAATGCAACTTTAGGAGTTTATATCGTCAAAGTTTGTAAGCGTCTTTTATATTATATAAGTTTGTTTTTGTCTAGTTAAAGTTTGTAAGCGTCTTTATATTATAAAAAGTGTCCTTTTGGCAATTCATGTAACTTTCTTTTATCTAGGAAGAAATTGTTTTTGCTTGCAAAAATTTGGGGCCCTTCCCAAATTTTTGCTCGCATCAATAACTCGCCAGCCAACATGCATAAATAAGTTAATGGTGAATGCAACTCATTTGACAGTTAATACTGGTATGCAGGTGAATACACTAAATTTACATGTAGGCAATATCAATTAATCTACTAAAAATATATGTCACCTTTAAGTGTGCATAGGACCTTTGCAGTAACTATGACAGTCTACACGAATCTTCTTTAACGATGAATGAGAAGATTGCAGTGAGTGCGACGTACTGCCTGCAAAAAAAAAAAAAAGCCCATGATAAATGCAGGCATCTATGAACCACAGCAAGAAATTCATCAGTGTATGAAAACTCATTTACAAGGAGCAATAAGCAACCTGCAACATAGCGCTACGACACAACGATAAGTAGTGGTAGAGGATTTATGAAGAAAACCTGTAGACCACTTGCGGGAGGCTCCTGATGCGTCGTACAATGTGTTGGCAAGTAGAAGTACACTCTTACAGGCTGAATATTGAAGAAAATAACAGTTTGTAGAAGATGAAATGAAACCCAACGTATTGCTAAATGACGCCACCGAATCCGCAACATGTGTACAAGCGGACAGAAGGCGTTCGTAGGCTCTTAAAAGAAATCTCGGCCATTTTCTAAACAAAATCACGTGCACAATGGATCATATTTTAAAACCCCTCCTTATGTACTAAAAATAAATCCCTAAACTGAAGTGCAACACCCGCTTGTGCTCCGATCGTCACATCTGAGTTCCAAATCCAACGGTTCGAGAATGTACGCGGGTCAAATATTTCAAGTTTCATCCTCTTCCTTGAAAGGAACTGAGTCGACATGACTTGAAGTACAAAATGCCTATCAAATTCCTACGAAAATACAAATGACTTCAAACCCTACCCCAATGATGGACGTGTTGAATGAAAATATCAACCGGAGGGGACTCTACGCTTCAAATGCCCTCAAACTTTCATGAAATTTAAATATTTTCAAGTGACCTCAAACTTCACCTCGATGATGACCATGTTGACAATAAATCTCAACCAGATGGGTCAAATCTTAAAATCAATAAAAGATCAAATTCTTAAAATGAAATATATCACTTTAAAACTAAAAGTCATCCACCTCTCTCAACCGTTTGTCATAAAACTCTCTATCAGTTAAGGTGGATTTAAATCTATCCTCTTAGACAAACACTAACATAGGTCTACAAGGTATTCTTAGACGAAACAACCCATTGCTGTCGATAAGGTATCTTCTATCAGGTTGGGTCATCTATCTCCTCTGACTAAGTAGACCAGGGACTAGGATAGCCTGGGACGCCGAAACCATGGGATCTTGATCGTGCTCATCTTCATTCCCCCCAACACCAGTTTTAAGTTCATGGTGATATATTCCAAATCATAAAATCAAATTCAAATCCTAAAATTGTTGTTATTATACACTGGATTTACAACCTATATAATATTTTTAACGACTAGCCTTAATTGAAAGTTCTCTTTCATTATCGAGAGGGATAACCGGATAATTAACTATTGGGTCTTGCGCCTATGAGAAACCAGAACTCAGATAAAAAAGTCCTCACAAAATGAGGGTAAAATCCTTGGGTAGCGTCTTATCTTAAACTCAATCTGCTTTCTGAAAATTCACCCGGAACCTAAATTTGTTTAAACTCTCCGCCGTCACATAAATAGAAAAGAAAAGAGATTGGCGCGGAGAGGCTGGGCCACATTATGGAATTTTCGGAGCCCACAGGATCGGAGCGACTAGGGCTGGGGATGAGGGCGAAGTAACTGCGTTTTCCATCTACATAAAGACCTCGAAGGAACTTCGTGACACGGGGGCTGCAGGATACAACTCGCGCAATTATAAATCCCGTTAAATCCGCCGAAGAATGGGATTTGGATTTATCCGGATTTATACGGATTTATGCCGTAAATCAAAATCTGAGATTTACGTCATCGCGGGATTTACAGGCCAATTTTATTGTGCATTCGCTGGAGTTTTGGTTCCTCATATATGTTACTTTATTCTATTTTAGACTTCTTGAGTATCCTTCCAAGCTACCTTATTGTTTATATTTAA
>NW_021514666.1:0-272 GCF_001605985.2 Dendrobium catenatum | reverse complement strand
GGGAAATGAGTTGACCTTCATTATTTGCCACCGATAACATAACCGGAGTTGGAACCTCAGTGATGTCAGGCAAGCTATCTTGCAGAATAATAGGAGAAACAAAATGAGGAACTCCAACATTAGTATTCGGCTATGGAAGAATATCCTGCGAAGCATGAATATTAGAATTAGCTGGTTTGTTAGTGTTCCATTTCCTCAAGTGTGGTTGAAGGTAAAAACATTCCATTTTACTATAACCCAAAGCTCTATGGTGATCACAAAAACTTGGGAAA
>NW_021514665.1:0-1057 GCF_001605985.2 Dendrobium catenatum | reverse complement strand
AACATAGTTCATGTCAAACTTGGATTTAGCTTGAGTTTAGAGTACAAGTTCAAGTGCTCTTGTCTTATTCATGTTATTCTTCAAATTAAGTTCAAGTCTGAGTTCACTCGAGTTCGAGCTGAGTGCACAAGTTCATAGGTCCCTTTTATTCAATCCAGTTTGAATTCAAAGTGCATGTTCAAGTCCTCTTGCCATTTTGTTTGGTTCAAATTTATAAGTCCTTGCAAGTTCAATTATAAGTTCAAATTAATTTGGATTTAAGTTCCAATTTTGATTTTATTTTATTTGGGTTTGAACCTTTAGAAATCATTTGAGTTTGTTCATGTTCCCTGCTCGTGTTCAATCAAGTTCAACGGTCCACAAGTCATTGTTCATGTTCAATGAAGTTCAAAGGTCCACAAGTCCACAGTTCATGTTCATGTGAGTCCCAATGCTTGTTCTTTTGAGTTGAGACAGGTCCGAATACAGTCATGTTTTCACCCGAAATTTCGGTAGCCTCCCGGCGTCTCCCCCGTTTAGAGGAAAACTACAGAAAAACTGGGCCTCCCGCCACGCTAAAGAAAAGCGTGCACAGTAGGTGCCCTCTTTCGAGGACACCGCGGCCGTAAAATCTTTATTCCCCCACCACGTCAGAGAAAAACGTGCATGGGTCTTCAGGCACCGATTCAAAAATGAGCAGTTTATATTTGATCCCTTCTCGCCGTAGGCATCGCACCGGGTTCCCTTCCCACCACGCTAGAGAAAAGCGTGCATGAGTTGGTTTTCCGGTCCGACACTAACGCCGAAAATGGAGTTTTGATTTCTCGTCCCATCGCAAGCATCGCAACGAATTCCCTCCTATCATGCTAGAGAAAAGCGTGCATAGGTGGTTGTTCGCCGCGTTGCAAGCGTCGGGAATGGGTTCTCGGAGTTTTAAGGTTTAGGAACTTTATACCTTGGGCAGGCTTTAACGGTGGAGGCTAGAGGACCGAGGCAGGAGAAGCACGGATCGAGACAAGAGAAGGATTCTTCTCTTTTCTCTTCCTTCCTTTTTTTAATTATAATTAGTATTAATTAT
>NW_021514664.1:0-200 GCF_001605985.2 Dendrobium catenatum | reverse complement strand
AAAAGGTAAAAATGGTAAAGATGTTCATATTTTTTCTGACATTATTTGTTTTCGATGTAGGAAGCCTGAACATATAAAAAATCAAAGCCCTAATTTAAGAATTCTTCCAGCAAAAGAAAAGGGTAAAGCGAAGGAAATTTTAAACTGTGGAAAAAATGAAAGGCAAAAAATCACTTGGGTAGACCTGGTCTCTGAAGCAT
>NW_021514663.1:0-316 GCF_001605985.2 Dendrobium catenatum | reverse complement strand
AATAGCTATCCGATGTCCAATCGTCCAGCATATCGACCAGGACGATCTGGTGATCGTCCAGGCCAGATCGTCCAGGCCGATTTGATCGTGAAATCAAGTCATAATTGCTTTCCTTAAATTCAAGAGAAATTTTGGAAAAATTGACATGGATCGTCCTGGACGATATTTTATAATCCTGGACGATCCACCTGGACGATGTCAAAAAATTGGTTATTTCTAAATAAATCTAGCGACTGATTCTTTCTGTTTTTAGCCTATCGGCATGGCCGATACAAAATCGTCCAGGATGATGTGTTTTGCATAATGACAGCTGCTT
>NW_021514662.1:0-256 GCF_001605985.2 Dendrobium catenatum | reverse complement strand
GGATCGATCTCGATTCCGCGGTGCCTCACTACGAATCCTAAGAATTTTCCTGAGGCGACGCCGAAGGCGCACTTCAAGGGGTTCATTTTCAAATCGTAACGGCGCAACCGCTCAAAAACAACTCTTAAGTCATACAGGTGAGCCTCTTTGACCTTTCTCTTGACAACTAAATCATCAATATAGCACTCAACTTGATTGTGAATTAAGTCATCAAAGATCTGGGTCATGGCCCGTTGGTAGGTTGCTCCGGCATTTT
>NW_021514661.1:0-325 GCF_001605985.2 Dendrobium catenatum | reverse complement strand
CTTACCACCGCATGTTGGGCCATACAATCGAGGATTGATTTGTTTTCATGGACTGGCTTGAAAGAAACTTCCGTCAAGGTAACATAATAATTCCAAATGAGTATTTGGTTGATCCGAATCAGGGATCTGTCAAATCCATCTCAGGTAATAATTCTAATTTTTCTTTTTCCATTGAAGATGGTTGGGATATAGCACTATCCCGGGCATTTAAAAAGTCGATTAACCAATCTTTTCATCTTTCTCAACAGTTACCGACGAGAGCCCGGGGCCCGATCTGGGAGGTTGAGTTGGAGGCATCGCAGGAGGATGTTGGGACGATTTCCTC
>NW_021514660.1:0-303 GCF_001605985.2 Dendrobium catenatum | reverse complement strand
TAAAGCGTTGAGTCCCCGAAATCTGCCAAAAAGCTCCCGCGAATCCTGCTGAGTTCGACGCCGAAACGATCGCTTCTCCCGCAATTCCTGCTCAAATCCTGTGGCAGTTCCTCGGTCGAATGCCCAAATATGTCGTTAAATACCGAACCCACAGCCTTCTTCGGAGCTCTCTCGCTGCTCTCGACCTTCTCCCTCTTCACATCTACGAATCCAGTCCGACACCTCCACGACCAGAGCCACTCGATCTCCAAACTGAGCCCCGCTCTGACGCCGCAAGTGTCGAAGCCGTCCCTCAGCCTCAGC
>NW_021514659.1:0-203 GCF_001605985.2 Dendrobium catenatum | reverse complement strand
TTCCTTGATCAGCCTAACCCTTGGGCTCATTTGGGTCTAGAGTTAGGCTAGCCCAAAGTGCCCAAAAGCACTTGGGATTGAGCCAAATCTCAACCTAAGCCCAATTGAACTTGCCCAACACCTCCCATAGGTGGCCCTAGGTTCAATACACCTCCTCCAGCCAGCACATGCCTTGGGCTAGCTTGGGTCAGGAGTTAGGCTAA
>NW_021514658.1:0-242 GCF_001605985.2 Dendrobium catenatum | reverse complement strand
GTAAACTCCATGGGTAATCATCATTTAATTTACAACAGTTAAGCATATAAAATAAGACATGCATCATATTCATCTCGTTATTCTTTCTCAGTTACATATTTGTAGATATCTCACTTCATGTAGTCTAGAACTTTATTATACATTTTTCAAATAGCATATTTCTTTTTCCAATTAACATTCTTTCTTTCTTTCTTTCTTTCTTTCTTTCTTTCTTTTATTTCCTCATTAATTTATTTATTTCA
>NW_021514657.1:0-277 GCF_001605985.2 Dendrobium catenatum | reverse complement strand
AGCAAGAGCTTCAAGAAAGGACTTAGGGTGAGAAAAAACACCAAAAGAATCGGGATCCTTCAATTTAATCTGCGCCATACCGGCACCGACGGCAAAAAAGACAAACAAACCAAGCTAAACGCCACCAAAAACCAAAAACAGAGGAAGGAGGAGAAACTTCCCTGAAATTTGGTGAGCAGCGAAGCCAGAAACCCCCCCGGGGGAGTGCTCGAAGCAGCAAACCCTAGCAGAGCTTTTTTTGAGATGAAGGGGTCAAAGTTAAAAGCTCTAGGGACAC
>NW_021514656.1:0-269 GCF_001605985.2 Dendrobium catenatum | reverse complement strand
TATATATCTTAAAAGATAATTTAGGATTTTGAATAAAAACCCTCCAAAGAAGCCCTAAATTTCAATTTGCTATCAAAGATCATCCCATATAATCATCAGACCATCCCGCACTATTAGTAAAAAGCAGCACTGTCGAACAGTATGAATTACATTAATCTGGATTATCAGTTAAACATAATGTATGTATCATCATGTATAATTAGTTCAAGAGATTGAACTGATCATCTAGTACTATATTTGGCTATTAAATATCATCTCATGCAAAGATC
>NW_021514655.1:0-277 GCF_001605985.2 Dendrobium catenatum | reverse complement strand
CTCGCGCGGGCCCTTGCGGGTATTTGGGAATTTCATTGATTTGACATACCCCTTTGTGTACCTATGTGTATACAAACTACAGTGCACGTGCATGGGTATTATAATAATATTTATAAACGCCTTCTGTCCGCTTGCATGAATGTTGCGGATTCGGTGGCGTGGCGTAGTAGTTGTGGACGCCTTCTGTCTGCTTGTACGAATGTTGCATATCCGATGGCGTGGTGTAGCAGCTTCTGAATAAGAGTTATTCGTTGCTTCGTACAGGTGGATTGTCGTG
>NW_021514654.1:0-1310 GCF_001605985.2 Dendrobium catenatum | reverse complement strand
TGTATAATGCCATGAGTCTTCAGAAAGGAAGAGAACGAGTGATTCACGTATTCGGTGGCACCATCAGTCCGTAATATCTTTATTTTTTGCGAAGTGTAGTTATCAACCTATGTTTTAAAATTAATAAACGTATCAAGTACTTCAGATTTATGTCTTAATGGAAATAACCAAGTGAATCTAGAATGATCATCGACAAAGATGACATGGTATATGTATCCTTGGTGGGATACAACCGGAGCGGGTCCCCAAACATCTGAATGAATTAACAAGAGTAAAGATGTTATACTATATTCCGAATGATCAAACTGAAGCTTATGACATTTGGAAACATTACAAGAATTGCAAGATAGATTATGTTTGCCTAATTCTAGAACAGGATTACAACTAGAAATGATATCAAAAATTCTTTTATGTGGATGGCCAAGACGTTGATGCCAACGAATTGCCGACGAGGTGGTGACGGTGAGGGCTTTGTTCAGTTGCGGGTGTGAGCCGGTCGAAATTTTGTAGAGACCACCGTTACATGGTCCTCAAAGAATGACTCTGTGCGTCTTCATGTCCTTCAAGATGAAGCCATTTGGATCAAATATAATGGATATGTTATTATCCTTGGTTAGTTGAGATATAGATAGTAAATTATACTGAATAGAAGGGGAATGTAAGATATGTGATAGATTCAGCTTACGAGACGGGGTCGGGAGGATACCCACCCCTGTATGAGAGATATTGACCGAGCTACCATCACCGATTGTCACAGTGTCCGAGCCTTGATATGGCGTGGAAATTGAAATTTTATCGAGCGAATTTGTAAGGTGTGCAGATGCCCCCGAGTCCAAGAACCAGTTCATGTCGGTGTTGTCTGAGCCCGCAAGAAGAGCTGTGTTCGCAGTTCTTGAGGATGGTGTGTACTGTACATTTAGTCTATGCCAGTATGACTGAGCCGAATGGCCCTTTTTTAGACAAATATGGCAGATGAAATTTGCAGTGGCTTGTGCCCGGGAGGAGTTGGAGGTGCTGGGCTAATTTCTCCCGCGAGATCTTTTGCCTCTTCCGCGGTAGTTGAAGAGAGCTATATTAGAATCAGGCCGTCCGTTGGACTTTGCTGCATCCGTTGCCAGATTAACTTCTTCGCTTAAAAGAAGAGGGTATAGTTGATTAAGAGTATTTGGGGTAAGCATGGTTCTTATGGCTTTGAGGATGTAAAGAATTATGTCCTCCATATCAACGACCGCATCTGCAGCAGCTATCTGGTCTACAAAAGACTTGATGTCTCTGAGATATTGCATCATGTTGGAGTTCTTAAAGGATAT
>NW_021514653.1:0-222 GCF_001605985.2 Dendrobium catenatum | reverse complement strand
CGAACCACACGAGCGGAATCCTTTCGGAGACCCACAAAAACGAAAGGGAAGCCTTCTCTCTTCGAACTCTTCCCACGACAACTTCTTCTGCGCCATGCTTCCACGATCGCATGCTCCTGCTGATCTTGCCTTATGCTGTGAGCCAGCTCCTGTAGCCCGACGCCAAACTCTTCCCTACCCATCTTCGATCAAGGCTGGATCGAAGCCTTACCTGCGCGAACC
>NW_021514652.1:0-204 GCF_001605985.2 Dendrobium catenatum | reverse complement strand
GGAATAAACCAATGTGCAGCCTATTGTTTGGAATTTTTCAACAGGGAAGGAGGGATCGAATGGCTCCACTATGGGAGATCGGGCTTGCAGGCTAGAGGTGGGTTGTGTTTGCTGTGGAGGTCGGAGTGGAGGAGTGAGGGCTTGGTCGAGGAGTGCGAACAAGTTGGTGATCTTGCGGCTGGTTGTCGTGCCAAGCAGAAGGGA
>NW_021514651.1:0-280 GCF_001605985.2 Dendrobium catenatum | reverse complement strand
TGTAGAGGATTAATGGCTTTCCCGGAATCGGAGCTGCCAAGACTGGCGGGTTAGAAAGGTATTGTTTGATATCGTCAAAAGCATTCTGACACTTCTCGCCCCATACGAATTTAGTATCCTTTTTCGCAAGGACAGAAAAGGGTTGACATCTCCCGGAAAGATTAGAAATAAACCTCCTTATATATGCCAATCTACCTTGTAGAGACCTTAATTGAGTAAGGCTCTTAGGGGATGGCATATCTAAGATGGCTTCAATTTTAGCAGGATCTATCTCGATTCC
>NW_021514650.1:0-1132 GCF_001605985.2 Dendrobium catenatum | reverse complement strand
CATAAAACATAAAAATCTTTCTTCTTCTCAAGGTCCTCTATGATGGTAGGTATACTGCAGTCTTGTAGCAATTACTTCTTAATAATTTCTCCTGAAAAATATTTTCAAACGTAGGATGAGCCAACGCTCAGCATGTAACATGTATTTATCTTAAATTCATGACTTAACTAAAAATAACATATTATCATTTATTTTTCATTCAGAAATACTTTGAGAACTAAAATCAAACATTTATATGCATAAACTGGATAACCTTTTCATACAAAAGTTTCTTTAAATGTTTCCTTAAAAATTTTCATTCTTCATAAACTTTTCCTTTCATTTACTTTTCTTTTCATCATAACCTTTCATTGTATGCATAAAATATTTATTCATAAATTATACACCCGACTCGGAAGTACTAGTATTTGTACTGATCAGGTACACAGTCTTTTAGCCATTTCATTTACCATTTGGCTTCGAAGAACCCATTACCATTTGTCTTTTGCAAGCCCCTTTACCATTTGGCTCCATAGAACCCCATTACCATTTTGGCACTTCCGGATGAACATTCACATGCAATTATAATAGACCTCATAAGACTTAAGTTATTTAGACATTCATATGTGTTCGTTTAATTCATTTCATGCATAATTGTTCTCATGTCTACATAAACTTTCCAATTATGAGACAATAAGCAATTATAAAATCTTTATTGCATAATAACATAAATAAAACTCAAACATTTGATAATTTCATGAATTAGAACATTTACAAACTAAACATGACATGTTTTATTTAACATAAAAGGAAATTTAAAAAAATTAGAGACATAAATTTGATTTAAATACAAGTACCTACCTCCCTTAAGCACGGTACTTCCTCAAAGTGTTACTTCGACACAGCTCTTTTACCTTAACGACCATAACCTAAGAAAAATTTACAAAAGAGACGTGTCACATAATTTAATATTCATTAAGGCTAAATCTAAGTCCTTAGCTTAAACCCATCGTTTTCCCATTAACTATTCCTTACGACACTTAATGAATTTTAATTAAATTAATCTTAATTTTAGGATTTAATTAAATTTTAATTTTTGGAAAATCATAAATCATACATTTTATCAATTTATTGCTCCAAAATTATTCCTAAA
>NW_021514649.1:0-247 GCF_001605985.2 Dendrobium catenatum | reverse complement strand
CTGATATTGGAAGTGGGAAATTGTCTTTTGGACATGCTTTGTTAAGATCTCGAAAATCGATGCATATGCGAATTTGTCCATTTTTCTTTTTCACTGGGACAATGTTGGCTATCCAATCAGCATATTTTTCTTCTCGAATAAAACCTGCTTCGATGAGCTTCTTTGTTTCTGTAATCACTTGTTCTTCGATCTCCAATCTCATTCGCCTTGAAGCTTGCTTAACAGGTACTGCACCTGGTTTGATTGC
>NW_021514648.1:0-318 GCF_001605985.2 Dendrobium catenatum | reverse complement strand
TCAAATTTATTGAGCACTAGCAGAGCAGGAGCAGAAGCAATTACCTTAACTCCTTGACCTTTCGATTCTAAGATATCAGAAGAATTTCCAGTAGTAATATTGACCTCCTTAAGATCTTCCTATTCCTTCAAATTATACTCCAATTCATTACGGAAATCCTTAGGTACCACCTCTAATTCTTCAGATGAAATTGCATTTATTAGGGTTCCTCTTTTTAAAGGTATAAGGAAAACATTTCTCTTTGATGATTTAATTACTTATTTGTAGAACAAGCTTATGTCATGGGATTCTAATTTTCTAAGTTTTGGAGGTAGATTA
>NW_021514647.1:0-228 GCF_001605985.2 Dendrobium catenatum | reverse complement strand
ACATATCAAAATCACACAACCTACCTCACACACTTTAGATGTTTTGCTAGGATCACTGACTCTAGTTTTAGGCTAGGCCGGTGTTTTACTTTTTCTGCTGTGTGCCGAGTTTTTCGTGGTTTTCATTGCATGTTGTTTGCTAGTGTAGAATTGATTGTGTTTATTTACTTCCTGCACTCTGTGTTTGATTGTGCGTTAGATTTACCCCTAGGTTAGGAGCGAATTATA
>NW_021514646.1:0-250 GCF_001605985.2 Dendrobium catenatum | reverse complement strand
GTACGAAGATGTACGAACAGTTAAAAAATAATTCATATTATATAATATAATATCGTACGGTACGATCCACAAAATACTATTCGTACAGGATGATGGTCTGGACGACCAGATGTCGTCTCTGTTCATCGTATGGTACGATTACTATCGTACTGTATGATAAGACAAAAACTAAGAGATCATCCAGGACGATATCCAGGATGATCATACTTCGTCTCTGTTCAACAAATGGTACGATCCTATTCGTACAGTA
>NW_021514645.1:0-235 GCF_001605985.2 Dendrobium catenatum | reverse complement strand
GAGGAAGAGAGAGAGAGAGCGAGAAAGAGCAAGAAAGGGCAAGGGAGTGCAAGCAAGAGAAAGGGAGAGAAAGGGAGAGGGAGAGATAGAGAGAGAGAGAGCAAGTGATAGCAAGCTAGAGAAAGAACAAGAAAAAGTAAGAGAGAGAAAGGGAGAGAGCAAGAGAGAGAGATATATATGTATAGAGAGAGATTGAGAGAGAGAGAGCATGTGAAAGCAAGATAGAGAAAGAGCA
>NW_021514644.1:0-397 GCF_001605985.2 Dendrobium catenatum | reverse complement strand
TTTTCCCTCTTGGAGGTAGTCAATTAATGGTTATCTCCAGTCACCTTCTTCATCGATTGTGAAAGAGGCAGAAAGGATCTGAAGAGGTTGCTTGGCGATCTGCTCCAATTCTATAGGGGAAAGGACTTTACGACCCTAAATCTCTATAGGGATGAAGTCTTCTTCTGGACATGCAAATTCTTTTGAATGCTTTGCTAAGACATCCACCGAAGAATTGCTTCCATGGGGAATCCTATACAGAGTTAGGATAGGAATCTGCTCAAGCAATTGAGTAGTGCATTGGTGGTATTTTTGGAGGATAGGATTCAAAATCTTATTAGTTCCTATAACCTAGTTTATCACTAGTTAAGAGTCACCAAAGATATTAATAACTTTATTCTCCATTAAAATTATATGT
>NW_021514643.1:0-476 GCF_001605985.2 Dendrobium catenatum | reverse complement strand
AAATTGTACACATTAGAATCAGAACGGATTAAATCAACAAAGTCAGAATCGTACAGAAATCAGAAATTTCAGATAATATCAGAACAGAATTGTACGGAAACAGAAGTCGTAATACAGAACAGAATCAGACATATCACATCAACAGAAGCAGAAATCAGAATTGCAGATCATATCGTATCAGAATTTAATTTGCTTATAGAACAGATACGGAAAGCAGATATCAACAGAACAGATATGGAAATCAGATATCAACAGAACAGATATATATTAATAGCTAAACTAAACTAAACAGAATCACTACAGATTCTGACCCTTATGTCTCCCATGTGCTCACAGCACCAGAAATTCTCTGAGTAATTAATAACTAAGTGTGCTCACGGCACCAGAATAACAGAATTCCTCGGATCCGGGACAGAACAGAAATTTCTCCAACTTGAGCTCAACTAAGATTTCCCCAGACACTAACTGAATCTCAT
>NW_021514642.1:0-258 GCF_001605985.2 Dendrobium catenatum | reverse complement strand
TGTTTATGGATTTCCTTTTGATTTTTATGCATTAAATAGTTTGTTTTCCTAGGATTTGGGTATCTTGAATTTGGTTGAAATTTTAGATATCTTAGATTTAGGTTTTCTTTTGGGCTCTAGCGTCGTCTAGAGATTTGAGAGAGAACGATCCTCCTCTAGAATTGAGGATCAATTGTATCTTGTTTGTTTTTCTTCCGTTAGTTGATTTCTTGCAATTTTATGAGTAATAGACCTAGTGAGGGGATTGTGACTTTGGGC
>NW_021514641.1:0-371 GCF_001605985.2 Dendrobium catenatum | reverse complement strand
GAAATGTTAGTACACACAAGAGCAAATACAAATCTTCAAAAATTGTTAGGAGATAACTACATATTTGAACAATAATGTTTAGAATCATCAAAACTACATAAGTTGCAAAAATGTAAAGCGTGCAAATAGCAACTAACTTAATATTCTCCCCCTTTTTGATGATGGCAAAATAATTATTATTTGTATGATTTCAATTTAAACAAATCTCCTAAACTCCCCCTGAATTGATGTATACATGAAAATAAGGAGGCATTTTGAACCAAAGAACACAGTTTTTTTTTTCAAAAAAAAATTTAACAAAAATAAAAAATCAAATCAAGACAAGACCACAAGACAAAAGACACAATATCAAAATACAAGCAAAAACATAC
>NW_021514640.1:0-1406 GCF_001605985.2 Dendrobium catenatum | reverse complement strand
GCAGGTGCAGGGGTACTTTGAAACATTTTGTAAACGCATTCTGCCCGCTTGCATGGATATTGTGGGTCCGGTGGCGTTGCATTGTAGATTGTAGACGCCTTCTGTCTGCTTGTATAAGTATTGCAGAACCGGTGGCGTAGCATTGTAGTCTTATGGACGCCTTCTGTCTGCTCGTATGAGTGTTGCAGATCCGGTGGCGTAGCGTAGCAGTTGTGGACGCCTTCTGTCTGCTTACATGAGTGTTGCAGATCCGGTGGCGTAGAGGTCTTGATGTTGACTCCCCCCCTTTCTCATTCACCAGGGATGGACTTTCTGGATTTTGAAGTTTGTTGTTTTTGTAGAGAACTCTTTTTAAAATGTTCAGTGTAGTGGACTTGTTATTTCCGGTATTTGTGGGTACCAGAGCTGTTTTCTTCTCAAGTATGGAACTAATAAGAGACTTTGGAACACCGGGAAGTTTGGTTCTAATTTGTTCAAATATTTCCTCTCTTCTGCCAGCGGGTGTCCTTTTTCGTACATCGGGTTGTCTTTGTACCCAGTATATTGACAACACTTTGATCACCATTGTCGTAGGTGATGCTTGTACTTGTGCCCATAGTGGTTCGTTGTACCTACGACACATCCACTGTTGTTATCCACAAGTATCCATTTGCAGGGCACCGCTGTATTCACTACGACCTCCTAAAACTGTTTGTAGAAGACCCATTGCTTCTGCATCATATCCACCCTTTCACCAAACTCGGGTGGTTTGATTGTACTTGTTTGACTTCGTAGGGATCGTCGTAGGGGGATACTTGTACTTTTTGAGTCCCACTACTTGTTCTTTTTGAGTTCAAATCAGGTCTGAGCGTAACAGTATTTCACCCGAAATTTTGGCAGCCTCCCGGCGTCTCCCCCGTTTAGGGAAAAAACAATGGAAAACTGGGCCTCCCGCCAAGCTAGAGAAAAGCGTGTACAGTAGGTGCCCTCTTACGAGGACACCGCGGCCGTGTAAAGTCTTTGTCCCCACCACGCCAGAGAAAGGCGTGTATGGGTCTTCGGTACATGTTGCAAGAGAGAAGCATATGTTTCCCCGCAAGCGGGTACTTATGAATATCTCGATCTCGTCGTAGGCGCCGCACCGGGTTCCCTTCCCACCACGCTAGAGAAAAGCGTGTATAGGTGGTTTACCGGTGCGCCACGAACGTCGAGAACAGGTTTGGAACCGAGGGTCGCTCGCCTACCTTGTCGTGGGTGTCGCGCCGGTTGCCCCTCCCAACACGCTAGAGAAAAGCGTGTATAGGCAGACCACCGACTCGACACACATGCCGAGGTAAGAGAGCAAACAAGGGTTCCAGAAGTTATACCTTTGGTGGCCGGCGGACCGGTGGACCGGCAGCAGAGGGCACGGAGACCGAGGCAAGAGA
>NW_021514639.1:0-208 GCF_001605985.2 Dendrobium catenatum | reverse complement strand
TTTTGAATACGTATCAGTTTCCCCCTTGTTTTTAGACAATGATGCTTTAGAAGTCGAAAATAAGCAGTATAGCTCCTGGAGAAATTTTTGTGTATTTGAAATATATAAATGCTCTAATCTTTGGCGTAGTGGTCCTAAATTGCTTTAAAAGTGTCAAATTTTAGTTTGGAACATCAAACAATAGTTCTATGGACCCCAAAATGTCCGA
>NW_021514638.1:0-291 GCF_001605985.2 Dendrobium catenatum | reverse complement strand
CCCGGTGGTGGATAGCTGTAACAGTTCAACACAGTCCAGATATGTGATTTCGACAGGGCATCGATTCACATAGGAGGTCAGGGCTGTGAAGGTACGGTTAATGCAAAGGTTTGGAAAGAATTCTCGAAGAAACTCGGTATTAAAGGGAAAAGAAAGAGACAGAATGAAACAAAGGGAGGTGTGAGCGAAAAGATCCATTACCGGGTATGAGATGTGGGTAAGATTGATGATTCTGGAGACAGTTATCCCACACACTTTGTATCGATGGTAGGCAGCCTGATCCTCTGCCTC
>NW_021514637.1:0-200 GCF_001605985.2 Dendrobium catenatum | reverse complement strand
TGTTATATCACCTTTTAAATTTCATGAATTTCTATGATTGACCTAATGTTTTTAGTTTAAAATTGCATACCTTGTATCAATCACCATTTAGATTAAATATTCAAATGAATTTCATACAATTACTTACATTTCTTGTCTATTTCTTCTTCACTTTTTGTTGTTGTCAAAAAGGGGGAGAAATCATTATGTTTGTATGTTTT
>NW_021514636.1:0-216 GCF_001605985.2 Dendrobium catenatum | reverse complement strand
AATGAATTCCGGCATCGAGCAGAACTTTGATGTTACTTGGGAAGAATTCCGGCATCACTCGAGTGTCCGGCAGAATTCTGACGTTACTCAGGCGGCGGGAAGAACTCCGGCGGTGGTCAAGGAGGAGACACTACAGGAAAACCCCATATTACCGGCGGACGAAATCCGCCGGAATACATAGATATTCCGATGGAAATATACGTTTCCGGCGCACGT
>NW_021514635.1:0-273 GCF_001605985.2 Dendrobium catenatum | reverse complement strand
TTTCTAGTACAAAAATTTTAATTTCTATGCTAAAAAGTTGCTTCATTAAGCAATAAGAAAGCCGTCCCAAATTCAAGCAACACGCCTCCCTAACATGCTAACGGCCTAGGACAGCTGTCAAGCATCCCTGGACTTCATCGGATTAATCTAAACCGTCCACAAACTCCAATATCTGGAATATGTCAAAACAACGTTTTTTCTTCATTCCAAGCTATCTCTGATTCCATTCACACTCCAGAGAAGCTAGCTTTTCTTTATGATTCCATAAGCATT
>NW_021514634.1:0-251 GCF_001605985.2 Dendrobium catenatum | reverse complement strand
ATAACTGGTCTTACAATATAATCATAATCATATAGTATGATTAGTTAAAAAAATTTTCATCTCAAATTTTTTTCCCTCCCCCTGTGTGTGTGTACGTTACAATATAATCATAATCATATAGTATGATTAGTTAAAAAAATTTTCATCTCAAATTTTTTTCCCTCCCCTTGTGTGTGTGTACGACTGCCAATTTTGCATATTCACTTACATGGCCAGACTCAAGAAATAGATAATATAAGAAATCTAAAATT
>NW_021514633.1:0-266 GCF_001605985.2 Dendrobium catenatum | reverse complement strand
CAAAGATAAGGATACTCAAGTGGATGTGTGGAATTTCCTTTAGAGATAGAATGCGAGATGACTATATACGTGAAAGGTTAGAGTAGCTCTAGTGGCGAATAAGATTTTTAAGAGTTGCCTTTGAGTGCTTTATAAATTAAAACATTGGCCTTTTGATGACCCGATTAGAAGAGTACATCTATTAGATTTGGCCTTCTTGATTTTTCTATGGATTACAACTTTTGAGCTCGAGCTTGGACTTTGGCTCGCGAGTCGAGCTCGAGTTA
>NW_021514632.1:0-264 GCF_001605985.2 Dendrobium catenatum | reverse complement strand
TTAATTTCCCCAAAAAAGCTTCCTATTCGGCTCCCGGAAGGCAAGCGGTGCGCGCGGCCTCTGCCCAGGCGAAACAAATCACCTGTTTCGCGACTCGGCCGGTTCCGTGCGGACCGGCTGAAAAGGTCTAACAATACTCCCCTCCCGAAAATCCACCTTGTCCTCAAGGTGAAGATATGCTCGTGTTCCGGTGGAGGTGGCCATCCTTGAGGTGACTGAAAATTCTCACTGTATTGCGGAACCAAGGGCTGCACGGAAAGAGAA
>NW_021514631.1:0-342 GCF_001605985.2 Dendrobium catenatum | reverse complement strand
CCACCTAAATAAGGCATCAGTTTATGACCATTGACATTAAATTTTATAAACTTTTTTTATCCTGAATTTCAACTACTCCATAAGAAATACTTTAATAATAGTGAATGGTCAGGACCACCTAGATTTTAGTTTTCCTGAAAATAATTTTAGTTTAGAATTAAAAAGTAAAATATCCTATCTATGGGTAAATTCATTCCTTAAAAGCTTACGGTCACGTCACTTTTTAATTTTATCTTTATAAATTTGTACATTTTCTTAAGCCTTATTTCTAAATTCTTCTAATTCATTCAACTATATCAAAGTTTTTTCTTCTATTCCCATAAGATTAAAATTTAATTCTTT
>NW_021514630.1:0-1092 GCF_001605985.2 Dendrobium catenatum | reverse complement strand
AACAATTTTGGAGCAATTAAATTTGTTTTTTTATCAATCAATTAAAAAAAATTATTTAATCAAAATTAAATGATTGATTTTTTTTAAAGAGAATTCGAAAGCATTTTTTTTACTAAAACAATTGGAGCAATTTTAAAATAAAAATATAATAAATAAAAGGAATGGGAAAGAGAAGTTTACACTAAACAACATATACAATATTGGTTGTCAACTCTCCAAAACCCTCAAACTCTCCAAAACTCTCAAAACTTTCCAAAACTCTCAAAACTTTCCAAAACTCTCAATGCTCATTGACTTTGAACATCTAACAATCTCTCCAAAGTCCCCCATGTACGAGCTCCTGAAGCTATATTTTGGGCTCTATCCTCTGCAACTGCGAGCCTTAACTACTAAAACCAATTTACAACCCTTTCAATTTCTATAAATAACAAATCTTCAGACAATCAAATTTCAACCTCACTTGGGCAGTCTGATTTATAAGAATCAGGTTGTAAGACCCACTAACGGGCTACTTTCTACGAAAGCTATAAGTCCTAATACTTGTGTTACTTTCTACGAAAGTTGTAAATCTCAATCTAAATTTAAATCATATGGGCATCCTCGTTCATAGGAACTTGGTTGTAAGACCCACTACTCGGTAACTTTCGTAGGAAAGCCGTAAGCCCGACCTTAGGGGAAAGTTTTAGGTAAAAATTAATCTAACCCCTAAAACCCAATTAAAACCCCCGGCCACTTCTAATAGAAGTCATAAGTCCGACCTCTGAGGCAAATGTTTAGGTGATAATACAACCCTAGACCCCTCACTTGAGCATCCTAGTCTATTAAGACCCATAACTTGGGCCGCTTAGCTTACAGAGCTAGGTCGTAAGACCCACCCATAACACTACAGGAAAAACGCGTGTTACCGGCGGACAAAATTCATCGGAAAATGCCCAAAATCAGTCAGAAACAAGAATTTCCGGCGGAATTATTTGCGCCGGTTTTACGCGAATCGGAAAAAGGACTTTCGGCGCAAAATAATTCGCCGGAAACCTTTCCGGCGAATTTTCGACGGATTTTACGCTAGAAAAATATTTCCGTCGAATTTTTAAA
>NW_021514629.1:0-477 GCF_001605985.2 Dendrobium catenatum | reverse complement strand
GTTTATAAAAATTAAAGTAATCCTCAACGGTCTCTAAAGGTCATTATCCATCCATCAACTAGGCTTGGTGTTTCTAATATTCTGCTTCGGCCCTGAAGGGCAAATTATTACGTTGGTTTCCGGGTTCGTCCGGACACCAATCCAGACACGCCACGTCACCAAAATACACCGGAACCCAATGTATTCGGGTGACATGGCACGTCTGAATTGGGTGTCCGAACGTCCGGTGGCCCGACATAATAATTCGCCTCTAAGAAGACCCTAAGCATATTCTTTCAACTTGACAGTTTCAGACAACAACTTCCATACAATTCTCTAATTAGTTATTTGAGTGTTCTCGGTTAGATGGTCATTATTGATTGGTAATATATTATAATGAAAATGTATATTGCTCCCACATATGCATTTTTATTTATCTTAAAATAATCTTCTTATTTAATGTATAACACCGGAAGTTACGTGATGAGCTTCTATATA
>NW_021514628.1:0-258 GCF_001605985.2 Dendrobium catenatum | reverse complement strand
TCTAGTCAATTTTGTATCATCCATACATCTATTCAGGGAGATGTTCTGGATGATCTGTGAGGTTTTGAACTAATCATCCTAGATGATCACGAGATCATCCCGGATGATCTAGTTAATTTTGCATCGTCTTGATTCCCAACCAGGGTGATGATCTAAATGATATTCTATAAATTAAAATAATTATACAGGATGATATACTATCGTCCTGGATGATATGAACAAATTTCTTCTAATTATCTCATATTATCTTTGCTGATT
>NW_021514627.1:0-218 GCF_001605985.2 Dendrobium catenatum | reverse complement strand
TTGGCAGGAGTAACATCATCTTCATCTGTGTCACTTCCCAGATGAGGTACAAATTTTTTCTCTTTGGGAATGGTTGGCGCTTTGGGAAGAATTGGCACTGCCTTCTTTCTTCCCACCTGCTTCTTCTCACCTTCTCGTTCAGGTCGCTTTGCAGTCTTTGAGTTTGATGCTCTAGCTTCGAGGGAGCTCGAAGACTTCTGCTTCTTTGGCATGAAATA
>NW_021514626.1:0-421 GCF_001605985.2 Dendrobium catenatum | reverse complement strand
CATTCGAACCTTAAGCTTCAGGTTGTCGGAAGACTTCAAGCTTATTCGGCTCAAATTTGTAGGAGTGTGTAGCCACAAAAGTCTCTTTCTTGACTTTTGAGTCTTTGTTTGTTGTAGGTGTTGTCTCTATCTTTTGAAAGATCACCTACGTAGATTTTGGAAAACAAATATTTGTATTCTTTAGCACAAAAGAATATCTGGATTGATAATTTTAAATATTTATTCGGGGATCTCGGCATGCAGCACGATGTCGACCCGAATAAATATTTAAAATGCCCCCAATCTGATGGAGGATTTTGAAATACGTTCTTGCTACACAAGAGAATTTCAATATGTAAATATATATGCATGCTTTTATAAATATGCATATAAAATTTTGATCAAACAAAATACAACAGTCATGAAATTTTCGCGCATGGTA
>NW_021514625.1:0-258 GCF_001605985.2 Dendrobium catenatum | reverse complement strand
AAACTTAATCTATTTATAGCACAAGAAAACATCTCCTTCTTTGTTTCGCAAAAACTGTGTTGGTCCGATGAAAGAGAGAGAAGGGGAGCTGCTCACCAGCTCTGTTTCGCAAAAAGGGGAGCTACATCGGTCCGATGGCAAGGAAAGAAGGGGAGAAGAAACGTGAGAGAGTTGCTCGGACAGGTTTCCCGTGCACAAAAGGCTGTTTTTGTGAACTGGTTTTGACATAAGCAAACAGAGTGTTATATTTGGTGAGTG
>NW_021514624.1:0-341 GCF_001605985.2 Dendrobium catenatum | reverse complement strand
CCCCCCCCCCCATGAGAAATGAGGGGCCTATTTATTTATTTTATTTTATTGATAGTGGCATGACCAAAAAATAGGAGGAAGATCATGAGTAAATTGTGAGTTGTTTGAATGGACGGCCGATTTTGAATTCTTTGATCATAGACCGTTTATTGGGCATTTGAATGTCTTAATGATATCAGAATTTGGTGATCTTGGGCTCATTGGATTGTCTCGTCAAGCTACTCGATTCTACTATAAGCATGTCATGTTCAGAGGCTGTTTGATAATCCAAGTTATGGTTTGAACCTTTCGAATGTGCTTCGGGTCTTCGATTTGGACCCATTTGAGCTCATATTGAGTCG
>NW_021514623.1:0-246 GCF_001605985.2 Dendrobium catenatum | reverse complement strand
CTTGGGAAGAAACGGTTATGGCTGCCAAGGGGGTGCCATGAAATGTAATCAATACCCAAAAGGGAAAGGAGGTGGACGGTCTTGGGGAGTTGGAGGTGAGAGGGAGTACTTGATTTCAAATCTCAGATTTGAAATCTGAAATAAAACTGAAGTTACGTTTAAGAGGGGAGGTATTTGGGAGGTAATTAAGAGGTGATGAGGTGGCAATCAGAGAGAGAAGCAATGGGGGTGAGGTGGCCGGCCACA
>NW_021514622.1:0-201 GCF_001605985.2 Dendrobium catenatum | reverse complement strand
GTTTCCCGAAAGAGAGTCAGAATCTGAAAACTCTATCTCGATAGGACTTCCCTGAAAATCAAATTGGGGGAAATCACTTTCTGATAAGGCTTCACATTCGACATCTTCTTGAGTAGTCGACTCGGGAAGGTCGGTTTGATTAACATCAAGATTTATTTCTTTATGAGTTTGATTTAAAACAGGAGAGTCATCAATTTGCAT
>NW_021514621.1:0-428 GCF_001605985.2 Dendrobium catenatum | reverse complement strand
TATTCCATAATAAATTATAAGAAGATTAGTCAAAATTAAAGCCTTAATAGAGAAAAATTAAAATCCCCTTGAAATTCTTTAAAATTTTATATCAATTTCAAAATCATGAAAATCTAATAATTAACTATATTAAATAATTAAAAAATTGAAAATTTTAAAATATTTTAAACACTTATAATAATCCCAAGGAGCCATCAATGAAACATGAGAAAGATTTCAAGAGGTTTGGACTTAATTTTGTACAAAAATAAAAAAAATCTCATAACTAAATAATTAATTAATTAATTAAAATACGTTGAACTTATAGATCTCATAACTAATTAACTAAAAATCATATTCACACAGACTCGAAAGCATTAAACTCAAAATTTGTTCCATTATTTATTAAAAATCTAAAACTTTTAGATTTCAATGTAAATCAGAAAGTC
>NW_021514620.1:0-228 GCF_001605985.2 Dendrobium catenatum | reverse complement strand
CTTAGTTTTAAAAACTCTGTGGTTGAAAAACTTTTTATACAAAACTTAAAAAAAACAATTTTTATTTCGGTTCAACATAATTTTAAAATAGGGCTTAAATTTTTAAACTACCAATTCACCCCCCTCTTGGTAGCCTTTGGGACATTAACTTAGGCTTAACAACCTAATTACTAGACTCAACAGTATAGTCATAATTTCACATCCTAGCTTTCGTTGAATCCAAGTCGA
>NW_021514619.1:0-1069 GCF_001605985.2 Dendrobium catenatum | reverse complement strand
ACAAACTTTTAAGGTGGTTAATAATCACATATGTAACATGAACTAGATTAGAAAAAGAACCATCATCAGTTACAATTTCTCTAATAAAATTGTAGTTTTTTCTGATTTTGAGTTTGTCGTAAAGAAACTGCAAGTCATCTTCCTAGGGGTATGCCATTTGGATTTGGATCGCTGAATGATCCAAGATGCCCAAGAAGAGGATGCCTTAGAGAGAACCACAGTAGCTTTTTTCAATTGAACACTATGCAATTGATCATTTTAATTGATGTTGATATTCTGTTAGAGAAGGTTTTGTTGGGTTTGAAGGTAAAAGATGTTGGATTTCAAATGGGTAGAAGAAGCCCAATTACAATTTTTATGGCTTGTAATTTTGGTATAAAGTAGATATGGGGTACCCAGGTTATGCTTGATTAAAGCAATATAAAGAGCATTTCAAAGAAGATCTAATTTGAGCCAATAATTTTTGAAGAGGAATCGATGATTTTTCTTACTAGGAGATTTATTATATAGGATAAGAGGAGAGTGATCGAAGAAATTAGGACTTCCAATCTAGTAGTGAGAGTAGGGGAAGAGATCCATTCATAAATCATTGATTGGGATGCTATCAAGTTTAATATGAATAGGAAGGTCCATGCTCTTATTAAACTAGGTGTAATGCAATCCAATAGAGGCAAGCTCTTTAAGCCCAATATCGAAAATCATACTATTGAAGGACCAAAATCTGCTATAGTGAATAGGATTTCCATCAGCCTTCTCAGATTGAGATCTATAACAATTAAATATGCCAATAATAATTCAAGGAAGAGTTACATAGGAACCAATTAATTTTAAGAGTTGACAGAGGGAATCTCTCTCATCCTGGTGGTTTGAGGCATAAACCACAAAAATTTTAAATTATTGTAAAGAACTATATTTGATGGTGTTATGAATTAATTGATAGAAGAGTGAGAGGGGACAAAAGAGAGGCTATTAGTTCTCCATCTCAACCAAATTATGATAGGGTAAAAAGATGGAGGTATGGGGTTATGTAGTGAAGAAAAATTAGCATGGGAGAAGGCACTCACAAGGG
>NW_021514618.1:0-225 GCF_001605985.2 Dendrobium catenatum | reverse complement strand
AAAATTGAAATAAATTCATCAAAACACTTAAAGCAAAGCCCATCCACCCTCTGCAACAGTCTGCTAGGGTGGACAAATTCAAATAAACTCTAGCTTACAACAAGCCAAATGCCTAAGTCAAAAATATCACTAGGATCCATTCTCAAACAATCTCTTGCAAGTAAGGACGTGGTACGTGTCCTCTAACCTGCAGTTTCGCCGCCAAATGGCACTACAGGTAAACGG
>NW_021514617.1:0-503 GCF_001605985.2 Dendrobium catenatum | reverse complement strand
GCCGTTTTCATACAATAATGGTCAGAGAGATCATGGTCAAGTGAGGAAGATTGGTGGTGTAGTCGTGCGATTAAGGTTAAAGGGATCATTGTCGGGTGATAGAGGTCAAAGGTACTGTAGTTGGTGTGTGATAGAGATTGGACGGACCATTGTCCTGCATGAATGGTCGGATGAAATGTAGTCTAAAGGAGACGATGGTCTAAGGGATCATGGTCCGGAAACATAGGTTTGAAAAGACTATAGTAGGGTGGCTGAGATTGAAGGGACCATTGTCGAGTGACAAAGGTCGGAGAGACCATGGTTAGCGATCGGAGAAGTTTGGAGGGATTGTATTCGGGCAACAGAGGTCGAAGGGATCAAGTCGGGCGATAGAGGTCAGAGGGACCGTAGTTGGGCGGCTAAGGTTTAGGCGACCGTTGTTGGGTTACACAAGACGAAGGGACTATAGTCAGTGGGTGACAGAGGTTGTGAGACCTCGTTCCCTTACTATTCCTCTCTGAATT
>NW_021514616.1:0-358 GCF_001605985.2 Dendrobium catenatum | reverse complement strand
GAGAGAGAGGCTATAGAGAGAGAGAGTGCAAGAGAGAGGCAAAAGAGAAAGAGAGAGAGAAAGAGGTAATAGAGAAAGAAAGAGAGTGAGAGAGGCAATAGAGAGAGAGAGAGAGAAAGAGAGATAGAGAGAGAGAGACGCAAAAGAGAGGGAGAGAGAGGGAGAGAGAGAGAGACTAAGAGAGTAAATAGAAAGAGAGAGAGAGCGAGAGAGAGAGAGAGAGGGAGAGATTGAGTGATGGAGAGAGAGAGATAGAGAGAGAGAGTATATATAGAGAGAGATAGAGACCAAGAGTGTAAATAGAGAGAGAGAGATAAAGAGAGAGAGAGATAAAGAGAGAGAGAGATAGAGAGAGAGA
>NW_021514615.1:0-708 GCF_001605985.2 Dendrobium catenatum | reverse complement strand
CTGTCTAAATTTCAAAACGAAGCATCAGCTGAATCAGCCAAACAGCCAGACTTTTATGGTATGTAGAACTGTATGTAAATTCCCGTAAGTAGATCTAACTCGCTAGCAACCTATGGGCTCTGAAAGGGGAAATTATTCTGTGCAGAGATCTAATTCAGACCGCTGTCTAGAGACCAATCAGAACGCGTAATGTCAGTAATACCGAGCCACAGTATCGAGCAAGGGGTAACATAATGTTTTCTAGTTAATTTTCGGACAGCGTTCGATGTTCGCACATAATAATTAATCATGAAAGAGAATAGAAGTTGGGGAAAGGCCAGATTTCATTACATTTTAAATACAATTTATTCATTACATTATAATAAAATGTGCCACATCACTCTCTACTCGGTACCATAGCTCGCTACTGCTCGGTACTGGATAACATGGATGCACCTGATTCGTCTCTAGACAATAAGATGTGTCTGATCTCCGCACAGAATAATCTCTCCTTACTAAGAGTCAAATTCTCATTTAAATCTAATAAAAAAAAGACAATTTGTAATATTTTATAACCAGGTCTTTTTAAGTTTACATCTATCTTTCTTAACATAAATCAAATCTAATACATCTACTCTAATAACTAGATTATTGAAAAGCCGATGTTTCATATGACCACCATCTAGGTGGATTGTCTAATCATATATGCACCAGAACTATTCCAACAAC
>NW_021514614.1:0-511 GCF_001605985.2 Dendrobium catenatum | reverse complement strand
AACTTGAATTAAAGTGTTAAGAAATTAATTAGAATCATTTGATCAACTCCCTAATACCCAAGATGATCATCGAAAGAAATATTTAATTTATTTTGAAGATATCAAAATTTTAATTTATATTAACTTTATTTTGTATAGACAATATGCTAAAAAATAAATTTATGAATTTGTTTTGAAAATTTAAGTAAATTTATGTGTCTAAACTAGCAATTGATCCTATGAGGAATAAGAACATTGGTAGGGCAGCAAGCGAATCAAACGTTCGACAAGCTACTCGTTGTTCGGTTCGATTAAAGCTCATTTGTTATCGTTTAATTAGTTAAACAAATAAACTTGAACAATATTTTAAATACTTGATTCTTAAATAAACAAATTTGACACTAATGTGTTTGGCTCATTTATGTTCGCGAACAACGTCATTTGAAGTTCATGAACAAGCTCGACATTAAGCTCGATAAGAAGCTCGATAAAAGATTGATTCGTGTTCGATTTTGAACTCGTGAATAAGGTA
>NW_021514613.1:0-245 GCF_001605985.2 Dendrobium catenatum | reverse complement strand
GGATCCCTTCCGTTACCCCGGAACTCTCCATAACCTTCCATTCCTCGAAGAGGAGGTGCTCCCCAAGTATCCCGATCCTCCCTCCGACGTTAGTAACCGAATTCTTCGTCATAATCTCCTCTTCCCCTTTCAAAATCAGCACCTCGACGTTGAAATTGAGCACCTCGACGCTGATATTCTTCTCTCCTTTCTCCAAAATCTGCACTACATTCATATTCCCCCCGCCTGCCTCCAAAATCCACACC
>NW_021514612.1:0-296 GCF_001605985.2 Dendrobium catenatum | reverse complement strand
CGTCTGGTGAACAGCTGGGCAGGGCAGGGGTTGCTGGGCAGCCGGTCATTTTTTTTTTTAATTAAATTTTAGATATTTTCCGGCGGCCTTTTTCCGCTGGAAAACCACCGGAAATATTTGCCACCAGAAAATACTGCCGGAAATATTTTTCCTACTCGTGTTTTACCGACGAAAAATTTGACGTCTGAAAGCCGCCGGAATTTACAAAACTGTCGGAAAATGCCGTCGGTAATAATTGATTTTCCTGTAGTGAATAAGAGAATAAAATCAACATTAAGGAAATACGATATTTATTA
>NW_021514611.1:0-221 GCF_001605985.2 Dendrobium catenatum | reverse complement strand
TCTACAATCTACAACGCCACGCCACCGGATCTGCAAACTCCGTACAAGCAGACAGAATGCGTCTATTCCAAAAATACCCCCGCACATGCACTATAAATTGTATACATATAGGTACACTAAAAGGGGAAATATATTCTGAACCCGCAAGGGCCCCGGCGAGCGTGTTATTGGTACACACGTGACATCTAGGGATGCTGCGCGGGCTATTAAATTTAAACCCG
>NW_021514610.1:0-253 GCF_001605985.2 Dendrobium catenatum | reverse complement strand
AATGACATGATTTGCTTAAAGTTCACTTATTCAAGTCTAAAAAAAAAATATGTTTAAATTCAATGTCAAAAGTCCCCTATAGAATTTCTTATAAGTTCAAGATCTTTGCACCAAGTTCATTTTGTTCAAACAAGTCCACTGTTCTGGTCATTCAAGTTCAAATAGTCTCCTGCAGTTCACTTGAGTTCGAGCCGTTCTCTTATTTGTTTCGTTTGCAATTGAAGTTATTATTGATTGTTTAAGTTTGAATTAA
>NW_021514609.1:0-250 GCF_001605985.2 Dendrobium catenatum | reverse complement strand
TTCATTTATAGTATTTTATTCATGAAAAAATAAATTTGGGATAAATATTTTATCAATAGATTTTCTTTTAAAGTTATATCTTTTATTTAAATTGTAATAAATCATTTATTTTAAATAATTTTTTATTTCTATTTAAGCTGCTTGATCATTTGTAAAATTTATTCATAAGAATTATCTGATAATTTGTTATTGATGTTTAATAATTAAATACACCTTTTTTATGATCTTCATAATAGGAATGAAGGACAAA
>NW_021514608.1:0-294 GCF_001605985.2 Dendrobium catenatum | reverse complement strand
AAGATGGAAGAGCGGCCAAATGGGAAGGAATCACCGCCCATTGGGGGAGCTTCCGTCACCAACTGAACGGGACCAGAAAAGAGATCTCAGCGGCGTGACCATAGAGGAGGGCGAGGGGGCGGATATCGTCGTCCAAAAGGGCCCAGCGGACGATAGCACCGTCGGAACCACCGGTGAAGAGTGATGGAGGGTTGTGGAGGAAGACAATGATGGCAGTTATACGGTGAGAGGGCGCAGAAGGGGGCCATAGGCATGCGACGGCCGGGCACTTCATCGGGCATTCTTTGAATTTTG
>NW_021514607.1:0-700 GCF_001605985.2 Dendrobium catenatum | reverse complement strand
CCGAACACGGGACAAAATCCAACCCGCTGGCAACCCATTTAATCCGGTCCGACCCGTCAATTTATTTATATTAAAAAATAATATTAATGTGACTCTTTCAAAAGCTGAAATCTGCATATTTAAGTCATTTTAAATGCTGAAAATTATATAATGTAAAATATATTGTTAGATTTGGGGTTGATGGGTTGCTTCATTCTAAACAAATAATGAAATGGGCCAAAAAAATGTCTTGAATTCAAAATTTATTAAGCAGGACAACCCAAATCAAATATTTTTCAGATCATGTCATATATTGATACCCCTTGTCATTTTCGCCAAAAAAAATTAAAATTTTGGGTGATATTTCGAGCAAAATCTTTATCGGTTACTATTGATGAAATTTTCAGATAATTTGTTTATAAAAACAATTATTTATTTTTTACAGATAGACCCGTCAAAATTGTCGATGAAAACTAAAATAAAATTTTCCTGATCCATCACATGAAATCATGCTCCTACTATTTTTCATCAACAAAATTCAATTTCTTCATTGATCTAAAGGTAAATCTTCCTCTTTATCAATTTTTAAATCAATGAAAGATTTTATCATTAGATTTTTATAATGTAAGATCTCTTCATACATTTGAAAGTTCAGTGTTTGGGGTTTTTTTATAAAAGTTCTTTAGAATTGATACGTCATCACAAAATTATCTTGATCGGG
>NW_021514606.1:0-300 GCF_001605985.2 Dendrobium catenatum | reverse complement strand
TCATTTCATTAGAGATCACGTCGCTAAGGGAGATATAGAATTATATCACATCGCTGCAGGAGATCAATTGGCAGACATATTCACAAAACCATTAGCTTTTGACACCTTTAGCACCTTGAGGACTAGATTAGGTGTCATAGATATAAATGCATAAAAAAAAATAATTAAAAAAAAAATACAAATAAAAAAAAAATAAAAAAAAAAAAATCTTTAGGACTGCTCCTGATCACCACACACTCACCACACCAACACTTACATTGACTGTTCATCGTACTGTACGATCCATATCGTACTGTACGA
>NW_021514605.1:0-227 GCF_001605985.2 Dendrobium catenatum | reverse complement strand
CCACTAGCACGTTTAATTCTAAGGAAAGAAAGAATCTAAACCTAAAGGAAAAATAATTGTATTAAAACTAGGATGGTGTCACAAAGGGCGTTTTCCTCCACTAACACTTTGTCCTAAGCAAAGGAAAAATCATAATCTAAAAAAAGAAAAAGATTATACTAGGATAATGCCACGAAGCGCGTTATCCAACCCTAGCTCGTCTAATCCTAAGTAGCAATCCTAATCTA
>NW_021514604.1:0-327 GCF_001605985.2 Dendrobium catenatum | reverse complement strand
GCGGGAACAGAGGTCGGACGGGAAAAGAGACAAGTTACCATAGTATAACATTAAATCTTCCAACATAAATTAACATCTTTACTATAAAAATGAAAGAGCCACTAATACAAATCCAAATAAGTTTTCATTTGTCATTTCATTCATCTTTCAAAAGAAAAATAAGTACAAAGAAGGTTCTTCCAAAAGAAAGGATCCAAACAAAACTAATCCTCACAAAATCTATGTATACAACCTTCTATCATCAAAATAACAAAACTCAAAAGAACCTGCCGCCCGTCGTCTCCCTACGTCGGTAAGTGCGCGGTGGTTGGTCTGCCATCTATCCTT
>NW_021514603.1:0-279 GCF_001605985.2 Dendrobium catenatum | reverse complement strand
AACGTGTAATTTAATTTTGATGTATTTGAAAATAATTCAATGTGATATATTTCAAATACACTAAAAATTCTCTACTACTATTATTGTTGTCTGCCTTTATCGTCTATTGCCGTCACTAAAACTGTAGTTGGCCGCCGACCATCATGTATTGTTAGGTTTTATACGGCATTCATTTTACTTCAAAATAAATAAAAAAATGATTACCTGATTTATTTTACACTCATCTGAATAATTCAAAATATTTCATATACATTGTATTTTTATATTTAGTTTTACATA
>NW_021514602.1:0-338 GCF_001605985.2 Dendrobium catenatum | reverse complement strand
ATGTTTCCATATAAATAACAAAGATAAAGAGCTCGTCGTTCAGGGCAAATTGACATAAAAGTTTCTCATTTTGTTGGATCCTCGAGAATCTTAGTAAAGAATAAATATAGTGACATGCCTTCAAATACTTCAGTTGTTTGTTCAAAAACTATAATGGAAGCAGAAAAGGATGGTTTCTCATTTATTAACTTTGAAGCATTAGTTTCCGAGGTAATGTTTGTGCAAGAATTGACAAGCTGTATAATTTGACTTCAAAGAAATGTAGAACCAAATATTTTTTTTCCTTCTACCAGTTGAAGTTGTAGACGAAGGTCAATTCAATTGGCTAAAGTCATTAA
>NW_021514601.1:0-219 GCF_001605985.2 Dendrobium catenatum | reverse complement strand
AAGAAGCGCACGAAAGGTAGGAAGTTGTCTTCACAGCTGGCGAGCTCCCGCTCTGCTTCCGATCAAAACTGTCGCAGCCTCCGATCTGTCCAGGAAGAAGACAGAGAGGGAGGTGTCGGAGAAGTCGTGTGGAGTCGGAGAGCTTGAGGAGTTGGATCGGAAGTGGCGATGGGTGGCTTCGAGCAAGAGAAGGAGGAAGAAGGCGTCGGGAGTGGGAGA
>NW_021514600.1:0-342 GCF_001605985.2 Dendrobium catenatum | reverse complement strand
CTACCTGAAGCGCTCACGTAGCGTCGAGGGGAATGGTCGCCTTTTGGTTTTTCCCCTAAACGGGGGAGACGCCGGGAGGCTGCCAAAATTTGGATTGAAAATCCAATGACTTAAACAAAAAAAAAAAACTTGCATTGTGGACCTAAGATGAAGCTTAAGTTCGGACCCAATCATATCGAATTTCACTTTAACCTAAACTACAACTTAAGTGAATCATGAAATGGCTTGAATTTCAAGTGAATTTGAACAAAGACTCGAGCTTAAAGAAGCTAAGTGCAAATAACTCGAGCATTTGAACTTGAAGGTAAAATTTTGGACTTGAATTCAAACATATAAGCATGA
>NW_021514599.1:0-212 GCF_001605985.2 Dendrobium catenatum | reverse complement strand
GCATTTGAGCGGCATGAAGCAGGGTGCGAGTTAATTCGATTAGGTGTCGATGCTTTCGTTCCGCCGTGCCATTTTGTTCTGGCGTATAGGGGCAACACATTTGATGAATAATTCCTTGTTGGGCTAGGTAATTGCGAAAAATAGAACTTGTATATTCCCCACCTCCGTCGGATCTAAAATGTTGGATTTGAGTTTTAAAGACATTTTTAATC
>NW_021514598.1:0-314 GCF_001605985.2 Dendrobium catenatum | reverse complement strand
TTGTGCAAGTGTTCAACTTTTGGAACATAATTTTTGGCGATTCGGCCAATGCAAATTGTCAACACATAAATTTTCGGACTTTTGGAGCTTCGACGGCTGAAAATAGGAGGGCAACTGATACGTCATAATGAAATTATCTTGATCGGGCACGAATCTCAACGCAAAACTCAAGTTGGGAACTTCAAAAATTAAACTCGGGAGCACCTGAACTCCGATTTCAGTAAGCTTACAGTCAAACTGAGCGTCTCGGAAATACGAACTCAACGACACCAAATTCAACGCAATCCGAGTCTAAGTGAGCCCAAATCAAGTGC
>NW_021514597.1:0-216 GCF_001605985.2 Dendrobium catenatum | reverse complement strand
TATCCAGCTTTTGAAGGCAATTGAGGACCGTAGTGTCCTCCTCCTCCTCGAAGTATTCGCCTTCTTCCTCGACTTGATGGATCTGATCAACCTCGGGCTCGAGATCGTCCTCAGTCATCTCCTCAACAATCGAAACCTTATAAGGACTGGAGCACTGAGAAGCGATATGCCCATACCCCTGGCATCGAAAGCACTTGGTCCCGGGACTGGACCGAG
>NW_021514596.1:0-260 GCF_001605985.2 Dendrobium catenatum | reverse complement strand
AGAGAAGCAATAGCTCAAATAAAACAGTTTTTTTTTTCTTTAACAAAAATGTCTACTTTAAAAAAAAATTAATGAAAAAACTGTTTTAAAAAGCATTGAAAAAGCTGTCCTAAGAGCAGCCTAAACTATTTGAGATCTTATATAAGATGTATCATTATTCTTAAAAGGTAAAACACATTTGAAAAAAAAAAGTGAAAAACAAAAGCTTTATTTTTGAAGAAATTATTCTATGTAGAAGCTCTACGTCTAGATGCCACGGT
>NW_021514595.1:0-213 GCF_001605985.2 Dendrobium catenatum | reverse complement strand
TTTATTTTGTGAATAATGTAGAATAATTTTTTGATTCATTTTTAATATATTATATTCATCTTAAAATAAATTTAACTATTTTAAAAATATATATATTGAAATTTTGATTAAAGTATTCTATCTCAAATTGATTATAGTTGACAGGGTTTAAATTAGCTTTAGTTTTTAATTTATTCAAAAAATTTCCCTTTATGAATTAATTCCTTTGCGGAT
>NW_021514594.1:0-367 GCF_001605985.2 Dendrobium catenatum | reverse complement strand
CCTCAACTTTCCTAATCGGGTCATCGGAAGGCCTCCGTTTAATGTGACCAAACCACCTAAGGCGACTCTCTCTAATCTTATCTTCCACTAGAGCTATTCCAACCTTTTTATGTATTTGGTCATTTCGTATCCTATCTCTACGGGTAAAGCCACTCATCCACCTAAGCATCCTCATCTCTGCAACACTTAAATTAGTATTATTGATATAGGACTAAATGCCTTAAATGAATGAAATAAGAAGTTGCACGAGTTCTTGAATTAAGCACGTAAGATTACCACTATTAGCAATTAAAACGACGATAGAAAACAAAAGAGGGGTGTCTACGCTTAGGCTAAGCCACATGTCAAACACTTGGAGATTCAAAAC
>NW_021514593.1:0-215 GCF_001605985.2 Dendrobium catenatum | reverse complement strand
TGCCAAATACAACCCTCCCCCTCTCCACCTCTTGGTACGACTTCAACCGCTTAGTTAATCATTTCGTACGCACTTCAGTTACATCTCTCAATCACTTGCTTAGTTTTACATCATACAACTAAAGTAATCTTGGGTGGTATTTAATATAATTATATTCATTTGACATCCACATGCATTCCTTCTATAATTAAATATATTTAGTTTTAGATTACATC
>NW_021514592.1:0-424 GCF_001605985.2 Dendrobium catenatum | reverse complement strand
AACTGCACTGATTGACTCTTAACTAGGATACTAAAAGTAACAACTATATGTGCCACTAGAACTGTCATCTAGACCCTGTCCACTCCTATGGGGTCCGGTGCTAATATATGTGTTACTATCGACTCATTCCTGGATATAGTAGGAGTAATTAAGCCCATAACTTGGGGCATGTCCCCCAACGTTGTCAACTAGGCGGTCATCACTATCATGGCCCTAGCCATCTCATCCATCTAGGTCTGTAACTGTAGGACTATAGAATATGTCTCATAGGAGAAGAGATCATATGGGAACTAAGAACAGAAGCTCGCTCTACCCAGACTAGTGAACTATTAGGCGGAGAAACCTCATTAATATCTGCCAAAGTATCACAGACTATCTGAACTGCCTCTAATCCTAAAGGAAAAACTATATTTAACGCCCGACT
>NW_021514591.1:0-200 GCF_001605985.2 Dendrobium catenatum | reverse complement strand
GATTTCTATCTACGATGATGCCGAGTACTATGTACCTTGGAAGATTCGTAGAGCTCCACCAGCTCAGTCACCAGTGATGCCTGATACTGCCGTACAGGGTCCTGCGCAGTCACCTGCACAGAGTCCTATACAGTCACCAGTACAGGGTCCATCACAGGTTAGCATTGAGCCAGGTGTTTCCACTGCCCATTCTGATGGAG
>NW_021514590.1:0-350 GCF_001605985.2 Dendrobium catenatum | reverse complement strand
AAATTAAATTGGATAAATTATATCATGTTTTATTTAAATAGAATAAAAAGAACATAAATATCAATTTTCCCTCAATGGCGCGTTGGTTGGTGCCTTGAATCTGGGTAGGCGCCGGGGGTGGCGAGGGATTGAATCCCGCCGTAGGCAGGGGAGGGGGGAGCTGCTGCGCGAAGGTTGGCTGGCCCTGTCTGCTCGCGTGGGTCTGATTCGGGCTAAGCATGTGCGTGAATCGTTTGGGGCGGCTTGGCCCCAGATTGGGCGAGGCGGCTGAAGCAGCCAAACAGCCGCGTGTTGTTTGGTCAAATTATTTTATTTTTTTTTATAGTTTCTTTCTTCTTTTTCATTTCCGG
>NW_021514589.1:0-367 GCF_001605985.2 Dendrobium catenatum | reverse complement strand
ACAGCAATGCAGTACAGTTTAACAACTCCAGAATTTTGGACATATAGCCTTCTCAGCTCCTTTAAACAGCTATTCAAATCTTGGAAAACAGGGATACTAATACCCCACAATTGTATTTGTTTGATAACATCAATCAAATACTTACAAGTTACCATGATGTGCTCATAATTTTCACTACAATTATAGCCCCTAACACAGTTTTTATCCAGCACCAGTTTTCGTTAATGCAGAAAAATCATTGTAGGAATAGCAGCCTTCCCTAATCTCCACCAGAAAATCTCAACCTTCTTGTTGAGTTTTAGTTTAAATAACCAATAAAAATAGTCTTCGCATTCAAAATTGTAATTGCACTTCAAGATGTTGTCAA
>NW_021514588.1:0-370 GCF_001605985.2 Dendrobium catenatum | reverse complement strand
TAGAATTACAAGCCGCATTATTAATAGCATCGGTATTGCAAATCTCCAAAGCCTTTGAAGAATCAACTTCCCCCTCATCATGAATAACAACCAAATCATTAGAACTATTCACAATTTCAGCATTCACCCATTTTTCTTGATCTAGGATAATATTAGCATCATGTAAAGCAATATTAGAATGAGTTTGAGCCACAGAATCTTGTAAAACTTTATCAGTAAGAACAATA
The DNA here is from genome assembly GCF_001605985.2 of Dendrobium catenatum. NCBI lineage: Eukaryota > Viridiplantae > Streptophyta > Magnoliopsida > Asparagales > Orchidaceae > Dendrobium > Dendrobium catenatum. The sequence goes on along the minus strand of NW_021514588.1, from coordinate 143 downwards.
TTAGGAATTATAGAAGCCGGTTTGGAAGCATTAGATAATACAGGATTAAAATTAACATTGACTTCCCCCTCATTACCACTAATAGCAGCACCCATATCCAGTTCTGCCTTCTCCAAATTGATCTCAACTGAAGGAGTAGGGAC
>NW_021514587.1:0-459 GCF_001605985.2 Dendrobium catenatum | reverse complement strand
CATTGCCCTAGCAGCTTCTACCAAGGTTCTATTCTTCTTTTCTGCTATACCATTTTATTGAGGTGTTCTAGGGGCTGAGAATTTGTGTTCTATTCCTATCTCTTGACAGAATGATTCAAATTTATCATTTTAAAACTCTCCACCATGATCACTATGGATTGTTGAGATCTCACAACCTAATTTTCGTTGAATCCGTGTGGAGAAAACCTTAATTTCCTCAAAAGACTCATTCTTATGTGTTAGGAATCTTACCAAAGTGAATCTAGTGAAGTTATCTACAATCACAAATCCATAATTTTTCCCACTTAGGCTGGCTGTACTAACGGGTCCAAATAAGTCCATGTGTAGGACTTCTAGTGGCCTAGCAGTGATTACATCTTTAATTGAGTGAAAGGATGGTTTGACTTATTTTCCTAGTTGGTAAGCATCACATAAATGATCTTTAGTAAAGTCTAACTT
>NW_021514586.1:0-212 GCF_001605985.2 Dendrobium catenatum | reverse complement strand
TTTTATTTTTTATTTATTTAAATTAAATAATACTAAAAGAGTAGAAACAAAAATAGAATGCAATAGAACTAAAATGTAATTCATTTTAATTAAATATAATAAGATAAACATGACAAGACAAACTAACTAAGGTGCACAATAGACTTCTCCCCCTTTTGACATCACCAAAAAAAGGAGAAACAATCAATACTAAGAAAAAAATAGCACAAAAA
>NW_021514585.1:0-249 GCF_001605985.2 Dendrobium catenatum | reverse complement strand
ACAAATCATTCGAATCAAATAAAATCGTGGAAATCAAGCATGTAAAACAAAACAAATCAAATAATACAATCATCACTATCACTCTGGATATAAGCAAATCCTTTCACTACACTCGCTCTGATACCAAAATTTGTAACGCCCCAGGCATCCATAGTGAAAGGATTCATCTGACATTCTGATCAAACTCCATTCCAGTTGCCTTACTCGGACCTAAAATTGTCAACCACATATAATGAGCTTAAATAGCCC
>NW_021514584.1:0-253 GCF_001605985.2 Dendrobium catenatum | reverse complement strand
ATCATAGGACCTATTCATCCTTTAGTATTTTTAACATTTGACTTTGTGAATTCAAAATTTTGGTTCATCATCAAACATTGATGTTCTATTAGATGTAAAATATATATCATATAAAAGATTTGGAATTGTTGAATTTCTATGTCCAATTTGTTTCTCTTTTGATATAATTCTTAATTAAAAACGAAGAAACCACAGTTTTGCTTGTAGGGAGCTTTAATCTGGGTTAACAAAATCTAAATCTTGAGACCTCTCT
>NW_021514583.1:0-282 GCF_001605985.2 Dendrobium catenatum | reverse complement strand
CGAGGAGCGGTGGAGGGAAGGATGTTCGGGGGGGAAAAGGACTGGAGGTGGATCTGGTTGGAGGGATGCTGTGAAGGATGTGGCTGGGGGGAATGCTGCGGGAGCAAAGGTCGGTGGTAGTAGTGAAGACGGGAGTAAATTGGTTTATACTCGATCTCCTAGTAGAGCTGGATCTACTAAATCGAGTGATTCTGATGAAGCATTGGCTGCTGAGAAGGGAACGACGCTCTCTACAGAGGTGGAGATGGAGTCGTCAAATGGAGAACAGGGGATGGTTTCTCG
>NW_021514582.1:0-307 GCF_001605985.2 Dendrobium catenatum | reverse complement strand
GCACATGATTTCAGTTTACCTAAGAAATTCTACTTATATTGGAATTACTCATGTCCACGACGATTTGTCCTCTATCATGTGGTAACTAAAATATAAGTTTGGGATTTCTTAGATGAAGAATTACTTACTTATTTGTCTTTCTCACAGCACCACGCACATGAGCGTTGGGTGGATTGTTGAGCTCTTTCCTCTTCTTATCACCTTGACATATGCGTCGGGTGATAGTTGAGTGTTCCTTGTTCCCTTTTGCTGGTTGAGAGAGCCCGACAAAGTCCCTGGGAGGCATTCCTCACCACCCTTCTCCTCT
>NW_021514581.1:0-234 GCF_001605985.2 Dendrobium catenatum | reverse complement strand
ACAAATACATCTTTCCTTCTAAAAATAGATCATATGATACTTAATCATAATCCTTCTAAAAACTTTAAAAATTCTAGAAATAACAAACAAGCAGCTACATTTTCATATTCATATAGACATATAGGTAGAAAACCATAAAACTTAAAAAGATTATCAATAATAGGCTCAAATCACACATATACCTATTCTGAAATTAGGTTACTAGTATAATTTATGAAAGTTTTAAGGATAAAA
>NW_021514580.1:0-268 GCF_001605985.2 Dendrobium catenatum | reverse complement strand
AAAATTACAAAGGTCTTATGTGTTTGACTTCTGAGAATAGAAATTTTGTTCGAGAAAGTTTGAAAAAGTACAATAGAAGGTAAAAAAGTTGCAACTTATTTTTTGTTTGAATATATGTATGCATATGGTATGCGTGGGTAATGCGTATGATATGCGTGGGGTATGCGTATAGTATGCGTATGGTATGCGTGGGTTATGCTTATGAAATGTGTATTTAATGTTTTTTTTTTCAGGGACGATAGTATCGTGTTTGTTGTTAATGTTCTTA
>NW_021514579.1:0-331 GCF_001605985.2 Dendrobium catenatum | reverse complement strand
TCATTAAAAGTTATATCTTTACTTTTATATTTAATATATTTTGCAATAATAATTTCTAATTGATTCTTCATATTATCATGAAGGCTTTAAAAATTCTTATGCAAGTGTAAAAGTAGAATTAGAAAATGCAGGCATGGGGATGCTAGCAAGAAGAATTAATTTAATTGAATTAAAATCATATATTATTTTATAAAAGTTGACACTCTAGTCATACTCACATGATGCATATGATTTTAGGTCTATTGAAGTTTAGGTTTTATGTCTAATATAGGTGGTTGGTGCCTAAAACAATTTATGTGAATGAGCTTCTCTTACTCTTATAACTAGGATA
>NW_021514578.1:0-362 GCF_001605985.2 Dendrobium catenatum | reverse complement strand
TATTTGTATATGTATATGCATTTACCTTGCTTTAAAATCTATTTTAAAATTATATACATTTAAATCCTCAAGGGTTTGAGAGATCCCCTTTGGAATTTTAAACATGAATTGAGTACATGAATGGAAATAATGGGGATGGTTAGTGGATAATCATTTCTTAAGCATTCACTAATCTTATCTTTAGTTAAATGTGCTAATTAATTCTTGCATGTCTAGGAAACACACACCACATAGTCTAAGGCTCTCCTAGATTTAGGTGTTGAATGTGTTTATATGTTCATGCATGCCTTATGTATTGAGTATGAGGGTTAGTTCAAACATTGATTCAAGTCCATTAAATTAGTGACACATTTAGGGACAAT
>NW_021514577.1:0-466 GCF_001605985.2 Dendrobium catenatum | reverse complement strand
ACATGAGAAAATAGATCACTTTTTATCTTGTTCATTGACAAAATATAATTAAAATAATTACTTAATAATGTAATATAGTTAGGAAAACACACTAATTTATTTAATTAAATTAGTTGGAAATTGATTAGGAGAAAGGATCAGATCAACCTTTAATGGGCAACTTGGCTACATGATGGCCAAGGAACAGAAACTGTCCCATTAAAGAACAACTTTGATCTTTTAATATTTTAAATTCGTGCTCTGCTCTTAAAAATAAGATTTTAATGTGATCCTCTTAAAAATTCATCCTTTTTGACATCAAATGCCAACTCAAATAGGATTTGGCCAAACATTATATGCATAAATCATTTGAAAGGGTGGATCACAAATAGAATGAAAGTTGCCACTTTTGGCATCATTAAGTGACATAAAAAGATCAGAAACATTTAAAAAAAAAAATGAAGTCTATGATTGACAAAGAACAATA
>NW_021514576.1:0-298 GCF_001605985.2 Dendrobium catenatum | reverse complement strand
CTAATAATATTTTCCAATACTAGAGTTTCCAAGAAAAAAATTTTCATCAAAATTTTGGATCAAATTTTCTTAAAGGAGTTTTTTTTTTTATAATGAATGAACACCTTACATCCAAAAACATGCAAATATGATAAATTTGGCATTCTCCCCTTATGAAGTTCACAGGGTGTCTTATTTAATTTAGATCTAATGCTCACCCTATTCAGAACAAAACAAACTGTACTAATTGCTCAGACAAAAATATTTTGGAAGTGAATATTCTGTTAATATGACTCTAGAGGCTTCAATTAATATTTTG
>NW_021514575.1:0-206 GCF_001605985.2 Dendrobium catenatum | reverse complement strand
TTGGATAGATCCTATGTAGGATAATTTAATTATAATTGCTTTCGTTTGATTTGTTAAAGGTCAAAAGAGAAATTTTAATTGAAGTTTAAATATTAGTATTTTAGAATTGATTTTAAGGATATATTTTCTTATTATTTGATTGATTATTTTGTTGGTTGTAAATTAAGATAAAAAGGTAGATTAAACGATTTATTATCAATTAAGGT
>NW_021514574.1:0-239 GCF_001605985.2 Dendrobium catenatum | reverse complement strand
AAAAGGAATGAAAGATGTCAAGTTTTATAGGGAGATGTCAAATTAATAGATTCTCGATTATAAGAATAGGGACATGACTTTATACCATTTCTTTAGAAGAATTAGTCATATTAGAAGTAAATATTTGTCTCAAGCAGAGGATCCAATATCATTGATCAATACAGGTCGAGTAAGTGAGTGGAGAGTTTGGCCAAGTCTAAGGATTGGCTAGGACTTTCATTTAAGGGGAGAAAATGAAG
>NW_021514573.1:0-327 GCF_001605985.2 Dendrobium catenatum | reverse complement strand
ATCGATTTCATCATAGCATAGATATTATCGTGATTTAATTATTACACTAACTATTTCATAATTTTTATGCATTCGTGCAAATATTTAAGAAATTGATACTTGTTGGTATAAGTGAAAGTTTTGAGATTGTTATATATTCATTTTGCAAGTTGATTTCAGCAAAATTTTCTAAATAAAATGAGTTATTTATGAATATTTTTCTATAATTAAAAAAAAAGATTCTTATGAATTTTATATTAAAAATTGATTAAATTGTATAATTACATTAATATTATATTATTATAAATCTAAAACCATTAAGCATTTTTCTCCCCTTCCTTCGACTAA
>NW_021514572.1:0-200 GCF_001605985.2 Dendrobium catenatum | reverse complement strand
ACTCCTGTAGTTTGCATGCTTATCATTTTCCATTTTTCATTTATTCATTTACGCTTTTATTTAAAATTTGTAAATTATATCATTTATTTTCCCCTTATTTATTTGTATTCTTATGTGTATATAAGTATCATACATATATATACATTCTAACTTCACTTTATATTTCATTTACATGTGTTTTAAATCAATATATATATATA
>NW_021514571.1:0-213 GCF_001605985.2 Dendrobium catenatum | reverse complement strand
GGATAAGCCGTTTTTCTCAGGATGCGAGGGCAACTTATTTGTTGAGTGATACCCGATTCTTGTAGAAAAAATTTAAAGCCACGAAAAACGAGTAAAGTCAGCGATGAAGACATGCATTAACATTGATTATGTCAACTATAAAAAGGAGAAATGTGACTAAGCGATAATATTTTAATGGTAGAGATTTGATCATGATGGTGATCAAGTGATGAT
>NW_021514570.1:0-274 GCF_001605985.2 Dendrobium catenatum | reverse complement strand
AACTTTCCTTCCGATATAAAGCTGGGTAGTTGTTTCGCTTGCTGAATGGAAATGTTCACCCCATTAATGAATTCATCTGTTAATATTTTTCGACCTTGAGATAATCGGTTATACATCCAACTTCTTTGATTTTTAATATCCATGACCTACATAAAAGAGCAAATAAGTAATGGATTATCGCGCTTAAGTAGATCTAAAACTGATTATATGTAGATGTAAAAAGACATTAAGACAGTCATGATGATAAGAATTGAATTTATTTAGAAAGACATTA
>NW_021514569.1:0-258 GCF_001605985.2 Dendrobium catenatum | reverse complement strand
AACCACACGATCTCTTTTGTCTCTGATCGACTCCGTCCCGTGTTCAAACCTCACGTAGAAATCGTCCGAGATGATCAGGCATTCGAACACAGCGAGACTCGATCTTCCTGCAACCGGAATCCAAGCCGGCGAACTTCCGGACTCTATCGACATTCTGCGATCAGAGCCCCAGCCGGAGAACCCCCAGCGAGACACTGGTATGGCGCCGGAGAACTCTGTCGACATTCGGATCCATGCTCCCAAACCTCCTCCACGTCC
>NW_021514568.1:0-1405 GCF_001605985.2 Dendrobium catenatum | reverse complement strand
TCTTTTCTTCTTCACTTTTTGATGTTGTCAAAAAGGGTGAGAAATTATTTATTGTCTTGTGTATTTTTTTAATTTTTTTATTATTTGTTTTATCGTATGTTTTTGTATGTGTGTTTGATTGTTTTTTATTTTGTTTTGTGTTGTATAAAAAATTTTGAAAAATAATTTTTTTTTTCAAATGCCTCCTTATTTTCATGAGTTCATCATTTCAGGGGGAGTTTAGGAGATTCTTAGAATTTCAAGTAATACAAATAATAATTATTTTGCCATAATAAAAAGGGGGAGATTGTTATGAAAGTTGCTATTTGCATGTTTTACATTCTTGCAACTTGTATAGTTTTGATGATTCCAAATATTATTGTTTTATATGTTGTTAACTCCTAACATTTTTTGAAAGATTTGTTTTTTTGCTCTAGTGTGTACTAACATTTCAGGAAAATCAACTCCAAGATATGAAGACTTGTAATCAAATTCAGCAAATATTCATAAGTTTCGAAATGAGAGGGAGTGATTGTAATTTAGTGAAAAATCACATAATACACACTTGGGGAACAATTTTTATAAACTGATCGTACGGGACGATCATGTCAATTGCCCCTAAGAAGTGCAATTGATCGAACAGGCGAGGAGAAAATTTTTCTATGTACTAATCATCCAGGACGAATTTAATATTCATCCCGGGATGAACTTCTCGGGATTCTCACTTGCACTGTTCGTTCAGATTTAAAATAAGGTTCGTACCTGGACGAAACTCTCTGTATGAGATCCTACATGACAAAATAAATTTTCGTCCCTGAACGAAACTCTCTATATGAGATCGTACAGGACGAAATAAATTTTCGTCCCTGCACGAAACTCACTGTTTAAAATCATCCCAGGATGAAACACGTTCGTCCCAGGACGAACTGAACCGACTTACATCAGTTAATTACGTCCTGAAGAATTTTGGGAAATCGACCTATGAAATAACCATTTCGTACCGGACGAACTTCGTTCGTACGGGACGATTAGGGTGTACGAACATAATTCGTACCAATATACATAAGGTTCGTTTTCCGACAATTTAAGTAAAATCATCCAAGATGATCCATGATCGTACGGGTCGATCCACTGCGTACAGAATTAAAAACTTACAATTTTTCGGCAGTTTTTCTTGTCTTTTGTATAAATAGTTCAAATTTGACTGCCACCCAATCTTTTTGCTCATTGAACTTCGTGCCTATTGGAAGAAGAGTAAAGGGGAGAGTGAGAGAGAGTATTCAAAGAAGGATTTCTACCACTGGGGCATAAAGGCTTCGCTTGGCGATTTAAAGGTAAGATTTCCAACTTGTGATTTGAGATTACATCACTCTTTTTCTTTCTTCCTTATAGATTTCTAGTGAGAAGATCTGTCAAGGAGATCCGG
>NW_021514567.1:0-319 GCF_001605985.2 Dendrobium catenatum | reverse complement strand
AGATTTTTATGTGCAAGAAGAGTCCCCTATTACCCCAATTTTGATTTCTTTTCCTATCTTCATTTACACTTCTTTAACTCCCAGATTTTATTCAGTTTGGTATTTATTTTCAGGAAACATTTGCAAATCGATTAGGCTACAGTTGCCATCTCTAGGCCGTCTGTAGCTCGTATTTTAGTTGAGCTAGAAATATCTAAGAAACACCCTACTAAGGTTTGGATTGGTTTAGAACTTAATGGGCATGGGTTATCTGCTTGCTATAGGTTACATCCTCATCTGAGGAAGCTGAAGGAAACTTCTCATCTACCCAATAACAAAG
>NW_021514566.1:0-2806 GCF_001605985.2 Dendrobium catenatum | reverse complement strand
GCCCCGACCTTGCCCTTCGCCTCCTCGCCCTCATGCGCCGCCAAGGCCTCCTCCCTGACCAGCAGAACTATACTCTTGTCCTCCAATCCCTTCTCCACTCCCCCGACCCCCCTGACCCTTCCCTCCTCTCTCTCCTCTCCTCTGACATCCGCTCAGTCCGCCTCGAGCCAGACGCCCGCCTCCTTTCTGACCTCATCGTAGCCTTCTCCCGCGCCGCCGACCCCGACGCTGCCCTTTCCGTACTCGCCCAAACTCAGGCCCAGGGCATCACCCCCAAATTTTCTGCTGCCGTCGAGCTCATCTCCGCCCTGGGCAATTCTGGCCGCGTTGATGAGGCAGAGGCCATATTCGCCGAGCTCCGCCACTGGGGCCTTCAACCCCGAACCCGCGCTTACAATGCTCTCCTCAAGGGCTATGTTAAAACAGGTGCTCTTAAAGATGCAGAACAGGTGCTCGACGAAATGGAACACTGCAGTGTGGCACCTGATGAGCGCACTTACAGCCTCTTGATTGATGCCTACACCAATGCTGGTCGGTGGGAGAGCGCCAGGATCTTGATTAAGGAGATGGAGATGAATGATGTCCGGCCTAATTCTTATGTGTTTAGTAGGATATTAGCAAGTTTCCGGGATAAGGGTGAGTGGCAGAGGTCTTTTGCTGTGTTGAGAGAGATGAGGAACAATGGCATCCACCCAGATCGCCATTTCTACAATGTGATGATTGATTCTTTTGGAAAGTATAATTGTCTTCACCATGCCATGGATGCTTTTGATCAGATGAGGGCTGATGGCATTGTGCCTGACGTTGTCACGTGGAACACACTTATTGATGCACATTCAAAGGCTGGTCGGCATGATCAAGCCATGAAGCTGTTTGAGGAGATGGAGATGAGTGGGTTGGCGCCATGCACAACAACCTTCAACATAGTTATTAACTCGTTGGGCGAGCAAGAGAGGTGGGAGGAAATGAAGGAGCTGTTTCAGAGGATGAGGGAGAAAGGGTTACTGCCAAATGTGGTGACCTACACTACACTTGTTGATGTTTATGGAAAGTCGGGGAGGTTTAAGGATGCCATTGAGTGCTTGGAAATGATGAAGTCTGGAGGGATGAAACCTTCCCCAACCATGTATCATGCCCTGGTGAATGCGTATGCTCAGAAGGTGCTTGAATCGAATCAGCCATATCTTCAACTTGCTTTTAAATTTTGATTGTAATTGCATTGATTTCTTAAGATGTTCTGTTTTCTGCTATTTGCACCCTTTCTACAGGGTCTATCAGACCAGGCTATACATGCTTTCAGAGCCATGAGAGCAGATGGTATCAAACCTAGCGTTTTAGTACTTAACTCATTAATTAATGCATTTGGAGAAGACAGAAGAGATGCTGATGCCTTCTCTGTACTGCGATTTATGAAGCAGCATGTCAGTATTCTTCACTATATGCTGCCCATTCTTAAAAATAAACTATCTTGTGGATTTTAACCTCTACATGAATGTTTTCCTAACAAACAGAAGTTCACTAGCTCTGCAGGATATGGAACCCGATGTTGTGACATATACAACTCTTATGAAAGCTCTGATTCGTGTTGAGAAGTTTGAAAGGGTAATGATCCTTATTTTTTATTATTTCATTTGATTAAAAAGATCTTGCGATGACATAACGATGGCAATTCTCACAAATGCCACGACATTGCCAAAGTTTTTTCTATGCGCTTGATTTTTTTTTTTCTTATGTTAATCCCTATTCTTCATGGTTGAACAATCTGAACTAAATCTCATCTATACACAATAGGTTCCATCTGTTTATGAAGAAATGATTTTATCTGGCATCACACCTGATAGGAAAGCTAGAGCCATGCTGCGATCAGCCCTCAAATACATGAAGCAGACATTTAGATAATATTCTCGTTCATGCTTCAGACTGCATAAGGCTTTGTCGTTGCTTTGTGCTTTCTGAAACCAGTTAAAGGTCAGTCTCTGATCCTCCTAATTTATAATGCATGTTATTTTTCTTTGAAATTAAAATTTATGTATAGCAGTTTCTATATTTTTGCTAATTGTCCATGCTTATTTGTTTTAAATGGAAAAAAAATAACTTTTATGCCGTTACTCTTAGTTGGTCCAAAATCTTGGGTATTCCTCCAAAGTTTTTATTTGCAATGGATTTCAAACTTGCCAAAGTAGGTAACCTGATGCAGCCAGGCGTCTACGTGCTTGACTCAACAGAAACTGCTTCTCTAATATGCGCGGGGACTCCTATCACCTTGCTTCTTCATAAAATAACTTATATTATTTTTATTTCTTTTAGCTTATTTCTCTTAGTTCTGTGCCCATTGACAACAGTATATTGCGCTACTATATATTATGCTGGGAGGATTCCATCTGGTAGTGTTTATTGATCTGTTTACAGACTCTTTTTTACGATATTCAAAGGAATACAATGTTTTACCCTTCTTCCTTGCAAATTTATTGCTTCTGCTTGTAGTCAAATCATCATCTACGCTAGAAGTGGTTTCAGAGCTTGCGCGAGGATCGATGGTAGAAGGGGGCAAATGTTTGATGATCGAAGCCTAGAAACCCTTTGGGCCGCTCAAGCCAATCTTAGATGGAGAATGGGAAATCTCAGTATCTAGTTCCTTTGATTTATTATATAGATTGAGCAAGAGTTCCAAAATCTCAAGATGGGAGGAACCACTAACCCGGCCTCACTATTGTTAGGATTGATAGCCATACCAACCCAACATTAAACTCCTAAAGTGCCTTGCAACATGAGGCGAGCTTGATGGCATGCATGACTTGCTTCACTA
>NW_021514565.1:0-275 GCF_001605985.2 Dendrobium catenatum | reverse complement strand
TAAGAACGGAAGGTTATAGAGCCCACACCCTTATGAATGAAGACACTTTCAAATCGTATGAAGTCAATAGGGTGATTAGAGAAAATGGCCTAACATATCATGTTGCTAGAGTTTCAGGAATGACCAGAAATACTCGAATCATCCAGCACATTCTTCGATCTTCAACCTTTCCTAAAGCTGGTGATAGGATCAATATTACCCCAGTCCTTTCTGTTGTGACCTTTTTGATTATGAATCATAAGCCTATCGATGAAGCCCAACTTATCCTAGACCAT
>NW_021514564.1:0-246 GCF_001605985.2 Dendrobium catenatum | reverse complement strand
GGATCTTTTGCAAGTTGTTGAATCTAACTCATAATTTACTTAATCAAGAACTTGCTTTGTCAGTAGGATGGGCTTACTTTTGGTTTTTAAGATTTTAGAAAGATAGAATATTCAAAAAATTAGCCAATGATGCCAAAAATAAAAGATGCGTAAAGACACCAAATTGAAAAAATAAGAATACACAAAGTGTATCAAAAGATGCACAATGTGCCAACCAATTATCAAGAGGCATAAAATGAGCCCACA
>NW_021514563.1:0-354 GCF_001605985.2 Dendrobium catenatum | reverse complement strand
GGTATTAAAATGGCAATAATAATACCTCACAACATATTATGAGTTTAGTAGAGCAGAAAAATGAAGTTGTATTTCGATGGTGCTGCAGCTTGTTGGTTGAGAGCTTAATATATGTGTGAATTTTTCTTAATTGATATAAATATTTCAAAAAAAAAAAGTAAAGGTATATATAAATTATTTTATATATGTTTCTATTGTTACGGAAATAGTAAATTTATTTAAATAATATTACACAAGGAATTGCGAAAGATGACAATTTATTAAGAAATGCAAAAAAAATATTACAAAACCGAATTTCCATTGCCGGGATTTGAACCCGGGTCGCCTGGGTGAAAGCCAGATATCCTAACCGGA
>NW_021514562.1:0-983 GCF_001605985.2 Dendrobium catenatum | reverse complement strand
CTCCTACTAAACTAATTTGTCACTTCGACTGCTTATGCGTTTAGTCAGTAATAAAAAATTTATTACAAGTGCATAACAATATACTTATCTTAAACATAATATGATTGTTATATGCAACTGTATGCTTACATTAGCATGCTTTCCTTCATGGTACCTACATGTTGAGTCTCTCTTCTGTTTAGTTAATAAATTCAATTTTTTTTTCTAAAATTAGTTAAAAAGATCTTTCAAATTCTAATGTTACTTACTATATAATGCTTATTTTGTTGCACGGTCCTTAGAAGAAATTTTTTTAAGAACTTGAAAATTTAAAAATTTTTATAGGCTCCATTGTTTATAGGCTCCATTGTTTATAGGCTCTTAGTATAATCTTATCAATATCTTAAGTTCAAGCTTCAGTTGCTTTAATTTTTCTTTTATTATTCTTCTTTAGAGTTATGCTTATTATATCCCAGGTACCATTTTGAGGAACAAGCTTCTTTGAATTTGTTTCTTTCCCTATAAATTCTTTTTTAGAAGATTATTTAAACATCTATTCTCACTATCTGACTAATTTTCTATTGACTTAATTTTCCATTTCCTTCTCTTACCTTTTCCAGTGCCTTGGCATTCAATTAATTCTATGAATCATACTTATGTTTGCATTTCTGATTATTATTAATACTTTTCTTCATATCATTCTGGAGATGTAGTGGTCTGGAGTAAGGGCTTAATAGGATATGGATCAAAGCCTGTTGTAATTAGTGGATTTACTTTTCCTGTTATACTGAGCATTTTTGCTAATGATTGCATTTCACTACTCTCCATATTATCTATTCTATATGTTGCTTAAAAACTTTATTATCATTTTGCAGACCTTGAGGAGGAAACATGTTTTGAATTCCTGGTGCTTGCACAAAATTATCCTAAAACACCATGTAATAATTAAAAAATATCATCATTAATCTCATTTCATTACTCTTCTATTTGTCATGCTCTTCCAT
>NW_021514561.1:0-387 GCF_001605985.2 Dendrobium catenatum | reverse complement strand
GTGGCGGAGGAGCTGGGGATGGAGCCTACTGAGACAGGCAGTTATGGGGTGATGATGGGGACATGAAAGATTGAGTCTAGCACGGGGATCTGCAAAGGGGTGGAGATGAGCCTACAGGAGATCAGGGTGGTGGAGGATTTCCTACCCCTGAGATTGGGTAGCACGGATGTCATTTTGGGCATGAAATGGCTACAGACCTTGGGTGAAACCAAGGTGAACTGGGGAACCATGGTGATGGAACTGATGGTAGAAGGCAAGAGGGTGAAGCTGAAGGGGGAACCAGGATTGTCCAGAGCTGGAGTGTCACTCCGGTCGATGGTGAAGATTATCCATGAGGAAGGAGGGGGTTTCCTGGTGGAGTTGCAGAGCTTGGAGGATCAGCCGGAG
>NW_021514560.1:0-294 GCF_001605985.2 Dendrobium catenatum | reverse complement strand
TTTCAAGTCCAAGCCCTGTCGGCTTAATGTTCAAATCATGCTCTTGCTTAGGTCCAGTTCAATTTCACTTTACTTGAGTTCAAATTTTATTAAGTCATTTAGATTTGTCCAAAAGTCCGGGTACAAGTCTTTCGTCATTCTTGCATGTCATCCGAGTGCAATCAAGTCCATGTCCCAAATTGTTCTCTTGAGTTCAAATGAGATCCAAATGTAGCATTGCGTTCACCCAAAATTTCGGCAGCCTTCCGGCGTCTCCCCCGTTTAGGGAAAAACTATGAAAAACTGGGCCTTTCC
>NW_021514559.1:0-776 GCF_001605985.2 Dendrobium catenatum | reverse complement strand
GTACATGTGTACGTGCTTTAGTGCATGTTGGGAAAAGCTGTGTTTTCAAGTAGGTACGTCGAAGATCCATACACACTCTTCGTAGGGTGATGGGATTAAAGAAAATTACGATTATGGTGTCGCCCAACACCTACCATACACGCTCTTCGTAGAATAGTGGGAAGGCCTAGCTCCCTGAATTTCTCCTAAATGAAGGAGACGCCAAGAGGCTGTCAAAATTTCAAATGATAGGGGACCTGTACTAAAAAAAATACAGGGAATAGAACTTAAACATATTACATTAAATTAAAAAAATGAGTAATCTTAATTAATATGCAAATGCTAAGTAACAAATCATGATCACTTAAATGAATATCAATAAGAAGAGGACTTGTGCTAAAATCCCAATGAACATAATTTGTTCATAAGTGAATGAATAATAGAGATTTTGACATTTTCACAAGTAACAACACTAACTCTCAATGAATAGGGCAATTATATAAGTTACTGTGCAAACGCCAGCAGGTAATAATGATAATTTCATTTACAAATCATCTAGCAGTACAACTAAAGGCTCATGATGTATACAACAGATTACTTATAAATGATAACAAAGAATATGTAACAAGCACATTAATCTCCATGCGGCCGATCTTAGCTTACAAACAAATGAACACACAACCTGCAATCGGAGGACAACACACTTGTAATACATATGATCTCCTATGAATTATTATAAGAGATCTGTCATGTATACAACTGTTGGTGGAATTTTGAAAAACATGTTTCGAAAAGAT
>NW_021514558.1:0-256 GCF_001605985.2 Dendrobium catenatum | reverse complement strand
ACTCTCTAGCTTTGAGTCCTTGAGGGCTGTCGGGTTGTGGCAGTTAGCCAGTTAGGGAGTTACATTTACTATTTTTTTTTTGCAATTTTTGTGATGCAGTTATGGCATCAATACCAATATACCATAGCTGACTTGCTGTTAAGTGTTATTGTATTAACTGTTAAGTAGTTTTTTGAGATGCACTTTACTGTGATGCAGTTTGTTAAGTGTTATTGTGTTAAGTAGTTTTTTTTCATTTTTTTGTGATGTCTTCTTA
>NW_021514557.1:0-200 GCF_001605985.2 Dendrobium catenatum | reverse complement strand
GCAATTAAACTTGTTTTAACTATTAATATGATAGTAAAGTTTATAGAATTGCTTCCAAAAATTGGAAAATAAATTTACAATGGCGTGATCATGAATTTCCTATGGGAAGTTACTTTTACAAACAAATTCAAACACTATCAAAAGAATATATTTATGGGAAGTTATTTTTTAAAACAATATATATATATATCTTAAAAGTA
>NW_021514556.1:0-390 GCF_001605985.2 Dendrobium catenatum | reverse complement strand
TTTCAAATAAAGGAGGTATGGTGATTGAATAACCTTCCGAAACATTACGATTATCCATGGATCAAAAATTCAAAAGCTTTTAAAAACTTATTTTATGAATCCTGCTCTGATACCAATTGAAAGTGATCAGATGACACTTGAAAGTGCTCTGATGACACTTGAAAATTTGTTAGGGATGTTAAGCCCTATAGAACTAGCTCAAGCCTAACAAAGAGATAGGTGAATTGGATAACTTTAAAACCAAAGATAAAACTCAATCAAAAATCACCACAAAGAAAATCAAATGCAGAAATTAAATACGGAAGCAAATAATAAGAAAGAACACACCGAATTTATAGTGGTACGGTCAAATATTGACCTACGTCCACTCCTTGGAGGCACCCTCCAAGT
>NW_021514555.1:0-208 GCF_001605985.2 Dendrobium catenatum | reverse complement strand
CCCCCAACTAGACGACCTGGTAAACCCAATACACCTCAAACAACACCTTTACCAGCAGAATGTTGAGCAAAGCCTATCCTCTGTTTGTCTTCATAAGAAAAACCCAGCATGCGAACCATAAGATCTAGAACCTGGAAACACCAGCTTTAACAAATTAGTCAAGCACATTTCACAAGGCACTGCTAAATCATAGAAAAGAGTGGCTTCT
>NW_021514554.1:0-283 GCF_001605985.2 Dendrobium catenatum | reverse complement strand
ACCCGGACCTTCTAGAGTGGTACGAGAGCTCTAGAGATACTCACTCGACAGGGTTGAGTTTTCTCCCACCTGGGGAGAATGATGAGGACATCGACAGATGCTACCGACATGTTTATCGTCGGCGAAACCGCAGATCGACGGCCATGATTCAGCTCCACTACTTTTGATTGAGATGTCATGATGTTATTTTATTATTATCTTTTTATTTTCTGTCTTTCCATTTTTACCCCTATGAGGAGTTATTTTATCTTTGTAGCCCAGAGGGCAATTTGGTATTTTCTCT
>NW_021514553.1:0-419 GCF_001605985.2 Dendrobium catenatum | reverse complement strand
ACCACAAGCAGGATTAATAATCGAAGACAAGAGTAATGAGTGATCTTGATGTGACAAAAAGACTTTAATCATTATAAATACAAGACAGATTTGCTTAAGCAAGCTTAAGAAAAGATCTTAATTTCATAAATAATCTTTAATTTGAGATAGACTTTTGATTAGAAAAGAAAACTATGTCACTAAAATAGGTTAGAGAAAGAGACACAATCTCAAAATATTCCTACCATCTAAGAGATTAAGTAGATGAAAACACATTAACTACAAATTTAAAAAAAAACAAGGACAAGGAATATAATATCATATCAACGATGATTTTGAAAACAAATAAAAAAAAAAGACAAAAGAAAAAATAAAACATATTAAAAAATCAAAATAAAAAAACAAAGAAAATAGCTAAAAGTTTCATGCATTTATGTCAA
>NW_021514552.1:0-209 GCF_001605985.2 Dendrobium catenatum | reverse complement strand
AATTATTAATATTTTAAATTATATTAATGAAATGAAATTAAATTAGATTAATTTCTTGCCGATGGCTCCTCTTCTCTATTTGGTCGTCGATGTTCGACTTCGTTGCTTCGCGTGAGGAAAGTTTTTCTCCGGCTGCTGTTCGACAACGAGTCGCTTATTAGTTTCGACGGCGTTCCCTTCCAGTCGGATCGGAAGTCACGACATTTCGA
>NW_021514551.1:0-849 GCF_001605985.2 Dendrobium catenatum | reverse complement strand
TTACTACTTATAATTAATAATTAATTATGGATTATAATTAATTAATTATTACGGTAATTAATATTAATTATAATTAATAATAAAGAAAATGCTTGTAATGCTTCTCTCGCCTCAATCCTTGAGCCGACCCCGCCGACAGTCGCCAACGACTCTCCACCGCCGGTCTCCGGTCCCGAAGGTATAATCCCTAAACTCAGACTTCTGTCCTCGTCGTGTACGACGGGCCGGTAGACCACCTAAGCACGCCTTTGTTGAGCGTGGTAGGAGGGAATCCGTTCCAACGCCTACGACGAGGCGGACAGTCGCCTTCTCGCCCTCCTACTTCGACGTGCGTGTCGAGCCGGCGGACCACCTAAGCACGTATTTAGTGAGCGTGGTAGGAGGGAACCCGGTGTGACTCCTATGACGAGGTAAGTAACCGACCCTCGCCCTCCTGCCTCGACATGCGTGCCGAGCCGGCAAACCACCAAAGCACGCCTTTATTGCGCGTGGTAGGAGGGAAACCGGTTCGACGCACACGACGAGGCCAGGTGTACTCTCTTCTTTGCGTGGCCTGAACAATTCATAAGTACCCCCGGGCGGGGGGAAAGCAAACTGCTCTTTTCTTGTAACAGGTACCGTCAAAGACCCCATGTACGCCTTTATTGCGCGTGTTGGGAAGAAAAATCACGGCCGCGGCGTCCTCGAAAGAGGGCACCTACCATGCACGTCTTTATTGCGTGTGGTGGGAAGTTCCAGTTTTCTCTTAGTTTTCCCCTAAACGGGGGAGACGCCGGGAGGCTGTCGAAATTTCGGGTGAAATATTACTACACGGACCTGTTTTGAACTCAAAGAGAACAAAGAGCCCGG
>NW_021514550.1:0-361 GCF_001605985.2 Dendrobium catenatum | reverse complement strand
TTCTTTCTGCGAAAAATGAGAGGGAGATGGAGCAAGGGCTGATCACGAATTGGGTAGCAGCAGTTCGGGTGGTTTCCTTAACGAGTTGTGCCAATTAGAGGATATGGGATTGGAGCAGTTTTGCGAATGTGAGAGGCGAACTGCAGGGAGGAAATCGTTCTCTATGTGTGAATGCCAGAGAGGGAGTGGGATGACAGTTCGCGAATTCAAGGATAATAGGGATGGCGAGTTGGATGATTTGGGCTGGATTTAACTTAATTGCAATTTAGGTTTAGTCTAAACTAACATTTGATTTGAATTTTAAAATAAGAGGTGATTATTATGATATTATATATATATATATATAACAAATTTTATTAAA
>NW_021514549.1:0-497 GCF_001605985.2 Dendrobium catenatum | reverse complement strand
TAGTTTAAAGGAAAGCTCATCGGTCCACCATCCTGTATAGGTCAAGTCAATCTCCAACCAACGGTTCAACCAGGCTCCACTTGTCTTTCAGTAACAATAATCAGATAATCACATTCGTATGCATATCAATTCAAATCATCAATTTCAAAAAATCGGAAATCGTACGAAAATTCAGCGGCATAACGGCAGTATACGGAATTTACACAAAAATTCCTAAACATCACAATTCACCAAATTAATACAGAACGTGCACGACAACATTATAAGACTTCTATTCTACAGAAGCAACATCAATCAACATCCTGATATTTATCTATTTGATCAAAATCGTATAGAACCCAAAATAATCGATAGAATCGTTACAGAAAATACTCAAAATGTGTAGAATAATCATATCAATAACATATCAAAAGTTGTGCTGTGAAAGTTTCATCAATACAAAATGCGGCGCATTTTTCGATAACGAAAACACAAATCTGTGCACAAAACGACCAAAA
>NW_021514548.1:0-465 GCF_001605985.2 Dendrobium catenatum | reverse complement strand
TGAATTAGTAATACCGAAGTTAGAGAGGCTTTAAAGAAAATGAAGTGTGGAAAAGCTATTGGACCTATTGATAATCCAATAGAGGTGTGAAAATGTAGGAGATGAAGGAATTTTTTGGCTTGCTAAAATTTTTAATACTATTTTAGAGACTAAAAATATGTCAGATGAGTGGAGAATAAGTATGTTAATTCATATTTTTAAGAATAAAGGTGATGCACAAGATCGTGTGAATTATAGAAGAATCAAGTTAATGTGTCATACTCTAAAAATATGGGAGCGAGTTATGGAGCATAGACTGCGGCGTGATATTAATATTTCTGAAAATCAATTTGGATTCATGCCGGGTAGGTCTACTATGGAAGCCATACATTTTTTGAGAGATTTGATGGAGAAATATAAATTAAGAGAATAAGGAGGATCTGTATATGCTATTTATTGATTTAGAGAAAGCATATGATAAAGTTT
>NW_021514547.1:0-200 GCF_001605985.2 Dendrobium catenatum | reverse complement strand
TTTTTCAATTTGAAAGTTTAAAGTAAATTTTCTCAATAACTTTGCTTTGATTAATGCACGACCTTAAAATAATTGCAATTATAATTAAGAAGGTTTTGCTTGGTTCATGACCCCGAGAGGAGATCTATGTTGGCGTCTAGAGAACGGCCATGCCCCATAAACTTTTTAAAATATTAATTTTGCTTAAATATATTTTGTTG
>NW_021514546.1:0-264 GCF_001605985.2 Dendrobium catenatum | reverse complement strand
TTTTGTTAGGTGTTTTTGGATTTACATCTATTAGAATGCCCAGAAATTTATTTAATTTGGGATTTATAACTTCGTTTAGAAGTAACCTAGAAATTTAGTTTGGAGTGAGTTTTATGGCTTCGTTATAAAGTAGCCCAAGGATTTAAATTTGGTTTGGGACTTACAGTTTTCATAGAAAGTAGCCCGGGGATTTTGATTTAATTTGGGGCTTATGGCTCCAATTAGGAGTTGCCCATTAAATTGTTTAGTTTGGGGCAAACGACT
>NW_021514545.1:0-282 GCF_001605985.2 Dendrobium catenatum | reverse complement strand
TGTTGATTTGTACTCATGGATTACAATAGTTAAAATTGTATGAAGTAAGATATTGATTTTGGGATATCTGATGATGGCAGGCTCGCTTCGTCCATTAAATTTAATATAACTGAGTTTCTTTCTGACCATATGACCCAAATATAATATTTTTGTGAAGAGAGTTTTTTTTTTTTTTTTGGAAATTATTTGAGTTGTTCTTCTTCTTCTTTTTCGTAATAGAGAAATAATAGGAAAAGATCAATTTGAGAGCACCTGTTCACTAGAGAAGACAATAAAGGTCAC
>NW_021514544.1:0-288 GCF_001605985.2 Dendrobium catenatum | reverse complement strand
TTTGCCTTGCCCTTTTCTTTTATGGGAAGAATTCTTATATTAGGGCATGTATTCTTCATATGTCCAGGTTTTCTACATCGAAACCAAATAGTATCAGTGGAAATATGGACATCCTTACCACTTCTACCTTTCTTCCACTTTTTCTTATGCATTGGTGAGCTTTGTGATTTGCTTGACAATTCATTGCTATCGTCACCAACTAAGCTTCCTTTTTCCATATCTTCAGCTTTTAGAACGTTCGTTTCACCTGTATCCAAAAGTCTTTGACCCAACCCTTACTCGTAGGCA
>NW_021514543.1:0-237 GCF_001605985.2 Dendrobium catenatum | reverse complement strand
CTGTTAGTGCACCAATGAGTTCCTCAGTTCAGTTGGCTAAGAACCTTAAGGGAAAATTTGTTGATCAAAAGAAATATAAAGGGATTATTGGATCTTTACTTTACTTGACTGCTAGTCGACCAGATATTATGTTTAGTGTTTGCTTATGTGCTATATTTCAATCAGATCCAAAAGAATCACATTTGATAGCAGTGAAAAAGATTTTAAGATATTTACTATGAACTCAAAACTTAGGGA
>NW_021514542.1:0-284 GCF_001605985.2 Dendrobium catenatum | reverse complement strand
TATTCTTTTGGAATAGAAATAAATGCAAGGATTTATGCAAGCTAAGAGATGAATTAAAAAGAGAAATTATGGATTTACAAGCTAAGGAGACGTCTGATGCTGAGTTCTCGGTGGATGATTTGTGTCTTCTTAGACACAAGCTCATGAATGTTACCTTGAAGAGACTTTCTACATGGTGGAATCAAAGGGCTAAGGCAAGATGGAATGAGGAAGGTGATTCGAATTCTTTGTTCTTTCACAAATATGCATCTGCTAAAAGAAGTGCTAATCTTATAAAGCATATC
>NW_021514541.1:0-483 GCF_001605985.2 Dendrobium catenatum | reverse complement strand
TTAGAAACCTTAATTAGGGCATCCTCATTAAGGCAGCTATCATAAACATATCGGCCTGGATGATACTTGTATCGGCCAGGATGATATTCTCAATTCAGAAAGAATCAGCCACCATAATCAGTTTAGGTATTCTTTATTTTAGGAAATCGGCCAGAACAATATTTATATCATCCAGGACGATCTAACTCAATCATACCTAAATTGATCTGGTATTATTTGGAAATCATTAATGGCTGATTGATACGATCGCATCGTCCAGGACGATCTTATGATCGGCCAGGACGATGGCTTGGATGATTGACTTCGGCCAGCACTAAATCAGGGCGATGATCAGGATGATTAAAATTGGTTTTAAACTAATTGTCTGGGATGATTATGAGATCGTCCAGGACGATATAACCAATTTTCTTCTGATCGTACCAAATTGTCCCAGGCCGTTGAGCTGAATTTGAACTAATCGGCCAGGATGATATGTCTATCATC
>NW_021514540.1:0-275 GCF_001605985.2 Dendrobium catenatum | reverse complement strand
CAGACTCAATAAAAAGAAAAATACATACTTCAATTTATAAAATATTTTAAGCTAAACTTGATTTGAAGTCTTCAACAATCTAGAGTATGATTTTCCTAAAATGTTAGCACACATAAGAGCAAAAATAATTCTTCCAAAAATGTGTTAGGAGAATATAATAATCAAAATAATAATATTTAGTATCATCCAAACATACAAGTTGCAAGAATGTAATACATGCAAAGCTAAATAGCAACTCTCTTCAACACAATCTGGTTATACCCCTTGGCTACTAG
>NW_021514539.1:0-232 GCF_001605985.2 Dendrobium catenatum | reverse complement strand
AAAAGTAGGTTTAGGCTTACGCTGTGATGTCGGTGAATCATTTTTATGGTGTCTGGGAGCGCAGGTCTCATCTCAGGTGGGCATATTATATGAGAATCTAGAAGATTCTTTAGGAGCAAGGTTACTTAGGTTAGGGTCCACCATATATAAGACTTGACTCAAGAAGGATAAAAAATATATTAAAATTGAAATTATAGACAAACTCAACCATAGTCTACCCGATCTTGAGCTA
>NW_021514538.1:0-288 GCF_001605985.2 Dendrobium catenatum | reverse complement strand
CCATTTTCCTTTCATCAAATAATACAAATCATCTACTTCTTTCGTGGTTTTGGTGGACTTTTGTGAAGATTTCTCGCTGTTTTCCGAAGATTACAACAACAACATCAAGCCTTTATCCCACTACGTGGGGTCGGCTACATGAATCCTTTTTCTCCATTGTGTCCTATTAAAAGTCAAATTCTCGTTTAAATAAAGAACAACAACACCGCGAATAACCCATAAAGAAAAATATTTGCTTTCTTATCCCAGATTTATCAACCATACACAGACAAAAAATCATGTATGGTT
>NW_021514537.1:0-247 GCF_001605985.2 Dendrobium catenatum | reverse complement strand
TGTACGATCTTCATGTGAGAACATACCCAAGGCGTTCGTCCTTGTATGAACTTGGAATCATCCCGTATGATCTTCATACAAGAACAGACCTGAGGTGTTCATCATTGTATGAAAGTTGGATCATCCCGTACAAACCGTACTTAGAAAAAAAAATTTCATTTCTTATTCATTCGACTGCTCGTAGGGGAAAATAACTAACCAGATTATCCCGTATGAAGTGATATCGTACAGTACGATCAGTTTAAAA
>NW_021514536.1:0-220 GCF_001605985.2 Dendrobium catenatum | reverse complement strand
GTCCTGACAAATATGAAAAATTTTATAACTATTCATATAGTACGAAATGGGTTTGTACTGGACGATCATCGTGTATGAAATCATTTCATATCTATTCACATATTGTTTGTATGCAATAGTTTTTAAATTTTTTGTATGTACGAACATACAATCGTACTATATGATCGTGTATGCTAAAAATGTAAAATTTTAGTTTTCTGGATGGTTTTTTTGTGTCTTT
>NW_021514535.1:0-474 GCF_001605985.2 Dendrobium catenatum | reverse complement strand
TCATCCGGAGGTCCATTATCATCCAAAGCTCGTCCTTCGTCAAGCAGAGATTCGTCGTCCTGAACTCAAAGTCCCATCCGGCGTCAAAAACTGTCATCACGAGCTTGTCCGTCATCTTCCTTAGCTCCGCTGTCATGATCCGTCGCCTGAGCTCTGCCACCAAGAGATTCGACGAGCTCTGCCACCAAGTCGAGATTCGACGAGCTCTGGACGAGCTCTGCCACCAAGATCCATCATCCCGAGCTCATCATGAACCATCGTTGTCCCGAGTAAAGCCATCATCGTTCCGAGCTCTAGTCGCGTCCGACGACGTCGTATTGAGCTCGTTCTCCGTATAGATCCATGCGTGCTCTAAGATTTGGATTTCCACGTGCGCTGCTGTCGAGCAGCTCGTTGAGTCGAGTCCAAGACATGTTCGAACTCGAGCTCGAGCTCGACTCGCGAGCTCGATAAGCCCGACTCGTCGAGCCTGTT
>NW_021514534.1:0-719 GCF_001605985.2 Dendrobium catenatum | reverse complement strand
CGTTTTAAGAAGTAATAAGAAAGCCATCCCAAACGAAGTCTAAGGCTTTGTTTGTGACGGCTTTTTTATCGCTTCTTAAAGCAGCTTTTTCGTACAAAAATTAAAATTTTCGTACTAAAAAGCTGCTTGAAAAAGGAGTAAGAAAGTCGTCCCAAAATAAACCTAAATAAAGAAAGTAGACTGCTGGAGAACTCGGAAAATATGGCTGAAAATTATGGATTTCTACTGGACTACTTATATATTTCTATCTTTATAATGCCTTTAGTATTGGCTTTTTCATACTGTCAGTGCTGTCATCCAGAAATCCTAATGATGTGCCAATATGATTTTCAGGATAAAGGATCGTTAAGCACGAAAGGGCAAATTAAAGGATTTAATGGCCAGGGGTTCTATCAGGATGGTATCTGCCCACTCTGCCCAGCAAATTTACACGAGAGCCACCAACACTTAGAGCTAACTTTCCCAAAAACATGGAGTATTTACTTTTGACTGATGCCAGTTATTTTTACTACTGCTGTTTACTTATTATTACTACCTTTTGTTTTATAAATTTCTGTCATTCTCAAAAAAGTTGACATTTTCTTTGTTTAGATGTTTTTGATTGTTGAAAAAATTTAGGATGGCTTATCATGCTGTGAAAAATGGTGTTCCAGATGTATTATGTAAGAAGAAAGAAAATAGAGCGAGTTTCTCACCTGCTCTGTCTCTCTCTTCCTGCA
>NW_021514533.1:0-875 GCF_001605985.2 Dendrobium catenatum | reverse complement strand
TTTGTTATGTCGGAAATTACCGGCGCATGTACCGGCGACATATGCGCCGGTATTTATCGGCGTATACTTTGCGTCGCAAGCAAAATTGTGGGGTTTCTACGTCACACTTTGTGGCGTTTTATCCGCCGGTAAGGTCCGGCGCATAATGCGACGCTAATTACCGGCGCATACGGCGCCGGAATTAAGACGTTTTTTAACGTCGACAACTATCTGTTTTTTCGACGGTAATGCGTCAGAAACTGCACTGGAGAACTTTCCGGCGCAAATTATGCACCGGAAAGAAATTATCGACGCGGCTTAAACCGGCGGACAAATATATGCCGAAATATGCGACAGAAACTATATTTTCCGTCGGATTTTTAATTTTGCCGGCGGATTTTGTCCGCCGGTAATAAGGGGTTTTCCTGTAGTGGAACCTAAGTTTGTGATCAATTATATCTTTTAACTAAGGGGCTATTTGGATGTCTATAAAGTGAATTCAATGTGAAGTAAATTCTTAAGGCTATTTGGTTGTCTATAATGTGAATGCATGGGAACTATTCTGTTTGGTTGGGGTATATATAGAGTAAAGTAAAATTAGAGGCCTATTTAGATGGGGCATTTTGATCAAGCAAGTAGTGTGCCTATTCCTAAAATGAATTTATTTACCATATCGAAGTCTCCTAACTGATCAAACACATAAGATACATCTTGCAGCTCTAGGTTCCCGCACAGAGTTGCATACCTTGCGGTCATCCCAAATTGTTGATCCTCAAAAGCAAGAAGTTCAGGATATCCATCACGATGAAGCAGAACAGAATGATTTGGAAGATTCAAATGAGCTAGCTAGGTCGAGACATAACTCCCATTTGTGCAGTAAAGATGTTCATCACCTC
>NW_021514532.1:0-630 GCF_001605985.2 Dendrobium catenatum | reverse complement strand
TGATCTTGTTTTATAAATAATCTATGCTTTGGAGAGTTAGCTTTCTTCACTTAACTCATTTACATAGAAAAAAAAAAAGAACTTCTTGATAATTTCAAGTCAACAAATCCAGTCCAACTGGGTAACTTGTGAGTTGAGACTCTAAAATGTTTCTAATTTTGAGTCTATAAATATCTTTTAAGAATCTTGCTGTTCTCAAGCAGAATTATGAGACATATTTGTCTTCTCAAATTATTTTGGATGTTGATAGCAAAGGAATGCCAAATCCAAGAGATCTACGCAAATTTATTTCTCAAGAAATAAAATAATATGTGGAAGAAAGATAACGGACTCTTTTTTCTTCTTTGTTTTTTTTTTGTTTTCTCGTGAGTTGTTCAATAATTGCATTGACATTAGAAAATATGTAGTAGGAGAAGAGGAATTTTTTACAATGTTATTTATTGTTTATAATTAGAAGGTTACATTTGGTTTTCCATATAAAATAATTATGAATATTTTTGTATTTTAAAGTTTATTTCTTTATCTACAGTCAACCATGTAATCTATATTTTGGGGATTTAGCTTTTTTTTTATCAATAATGATACTCAAATAATTATAATTAGGGGTGCAAATGGGTTGACTTGATTCGA
>NW_021514531.1:0-273 GCF_001605985.2 Dendrobium catenatum | reverse complement strand
ATCCTTGCAGAAATCTATAGCACTTTTCTTCAGTAGTGGGGATCAAATGAGAAGCATACCGAGCAAGTGCAGTAAACTCAGCCTCCTACTGTATTACCATCTTTCGTCCTTGCTCCAACTTAATAAAAGCTTCTTGCATTTGTCGTTGGGCTGAATGAGGTACAAACCACATCCGAAACACTGTAGTAAACTCATCCCAAGTGATCTCAGCATTTGTCTTCCCCTGAAATTTCTCTTTCTGCTGTCCAATCCACCATCTCTCTGCTTCTCCTT
>NW_021514530.1:0-313 GCF_001605985.2 Dendrobium catenatum | reverse complement strand
AAGAATTTTCGGAAGCGTATATGAATTCATTGAAATGCAGAATTGAGGTTTTTGATCTTCCACGTTTAGATCGGTGTTCTTCAAGAGAGTGAGAGACCCATTCTTTTTCACTCAAGATAGGAATTGAGAGAATTAAGAACTTAACCGCTTAAACTGTAGACCATGACCCTTTTATGCTTTAATTGTAAATATTTTATTTCAGTCCATCATTAAAATAAAATAAATGCTCGGTTTCTATACAAATTAATTACATACAATTTTAATATAGATGATACATAAGCCTAATAATAATTTAATACTTAAATAAATTACA
>NW_021514529.1:0-300 GCF_001605985.2 Dendrobium catenatum | reverse complement strand
TCATCCCGAACGATATTTATATCATCCTGGACGATCGGGTTCAAAATAGAAGATCTAATCAGGATTTCTTAGTTAAGGCAGCCGTAATTAACCGATCGGCATAGACTATACCTATATCGGCTAGGACGATATGCTCAATACAGAAAGAATTTTCTGCCCTGATCAATTTAGGTATTCTGTATTTTTGGAAATCGGCCAGGACGATCATGATATCGGCAAGGACGATATCACACAATTATTCCTAAATTGATCAAGGAATCAAGGAAGTAATTAAGGATGATTAATACGATCAAATCGTCC
>NW_021514528.1:0-594 GCF_001605985.2 Dendrobium catenatum | reverse complement strand
ACTCAATCCGGTTCTATTTGACTCGACTCAACCCGCACCTAATCTTGCCCAAACCTATCTCAATTTGGGTGAGAGTTTTTAGTTGGATCCTTAAAAGCATTAGTTCATTTCAAAAGAAGGTTCTAATAATGATAGCACGTTTGCTCTTCCATACTATCCTTTAAAACTTCTTTCATGTTATTATAGAAATAATCTGCACATTACTCTTAGTTATTTTAATAGCAAAGAACTTGCAGGTTTTGTAGATTTCTTGTGCTGGTGATGCAATGATCTGGATTTATATATTTAATCACACGGTGCTGTTCCTTTGAAAATTCTAAGTCAAATCATGCTATATGTGATGGATTATAATTTTGTTTGGAATAGCTTTTCTACTGCTTTCTAAAATAATTTTTTAACACAATAATTTCTAATTCAAAACTTTTTTTTTGCTAGTAAGATTTAAAGAAAGCAATGAAAAAATTGTAACAAATGAAGCCTATGTTTATATGCTGCAGATTAGAACCGGCATAGAGAAGGTTCTTCTTTTAATAGATCAAGATAATTTCATTTTAATTTTTTTTAATTATTTAAAACAAAATAAAATATATTATT
>NW_021514527.1:0-384 GCF_001605985.2 Dendrobium catenatum | reverse complement strand
CCCCATAGTCGAACAAGAGCCGAGCTCCACTGCATCTCCACCTCAACCCTCTGCCGACGCCACGAGCAACTCCGACACGACCAAGCATTGTAGGGAGGGAAACCGGTGCGGCGTTTGCGGTGAAGGGGATAAAAATTATTATTTTTATTTATTTTTATATAAGTACCCCCGAACGCTCACGTAGTGCAGGGGGAAAATCTGTGCTTATTTCTAACATTTACTTTCTTTTTGTAATAATATAAAAAAATCCTTAAACGCTCACGAAGCGGGCGGGTATAAAAAAATTTGCAGCCGCGGTGTCATTTGACACCTATCTGAAGCGCTCACGTAGTGTCGAGGAGAAGGTTGCCTCTTGATTTTTCCCTTAAATGGGGAGACGTTGGG
>NW_021514526.1:0-285 GCF_001605985.2 Dendrobium catenatum | reverse complement strand
GAACTGGCGAATGGAAAGAAACTACTCTCCAAGCCTAACCATATCATTTTCTTGTTATCGTTATTGCTATGCTACATAGAAGTCAAAATGAACCATATTATTATCATGTCGTTATTGTTGCTCTGCTACATAGGTACTAAAATGGGCCTCTTGTTTTAACTCAAGTTCATGAGTTTATAATTTTTATGATAGCAAATGTAATTGATTACCTCTTTATTTCTCCTAGTATTTATACTGCATATTTGTTTATGTGTTGATTAACATTTTTGGTACAACATACGCAGT
>NW_021514525.1:0-300 GCF_001605985.2 Dendrobium catenatum | reverse complement strand
CACTTGTTGGGACTGCACTCATTCCGCCTCAGTTGAAGTTCTTAATGTCGACCATTAAGAACGTTATTACGGTGCAACTCACTCCCAAAAATCATCTCACCTGGAGATCGTAAGTGCTCAAGGTGTTTAGAGCAAACAGCTTCGAAGGATATCTGGATGGCACTATTCATCGCCCGCCTCGTCAAATCGCTTCAGCAACTGAAACTATAATTTCGAATCCTCTCTTCTAAACTTGGATGTTGATTGATCAGAATTTGGCCGCTTAACAATTTCGACATCTCTTCTACCTTACGTTCTGCA
>NW_021514524.1:0-228 GCF_001605985.2 Dendrobium catenatum | reverse complement strand
CATACGAAAATCGGGCAGCGTAACGGCAGTCGGTCGCATTTACACAAAAATCCTGCAAAAAGACACAATTTCCAAATTCTTCCAAATTACAGCAATGATGTATGCCAATGAAGCTCTTAAAGCTACCCAATCTACCCAATTCTCAATTCAATCCTACAACTCTGGTAACAATCCATTCTTCCAATAACACAGCTCTGATACCAACTGTGATGCCCCAAGATCTAACTT
>NW_021514523.1:0-391 GCF_001605985.2 Dendrobium catenatum | reverse complement strand
TTCATTCTGCTTGAAAATAATAGTTGATGACTCGTGGTTATGGCATAGGAGACTATGCCATGCTAGTATGAAAACTGTTAGAAACATCACTCAGAAAAACCTAGTTAGAGGTGTACCTAAGTTAGACTTTACCAAGGATCACTTATGTGATGCTTGTCAACTAGGAAAACAAGACAAATCATCTTTTCCCTCAATTAGAGACGTAATCACCTCTAGGCCACTAGAAATTCTACACATGGACTTATTTGGACCCGTTAGTACAGCCAGTCTAGGTGGAAAGAATTATGGATTTGTGATTGTGGATGACTTTCACTAGATTTACTTGGGTAAGATTCTTAGCACACAAAAATGAGTTTTTTGAGGAATTTAAAGTATTCTCCACATGAATTCA
>NW_021514522.1:0-281 GCF_001605985.2 Dendrobium catenatum | reverse complement strand
TCGTAGATCCCAATTTCTTGAATCGAAAATGGTTGCATATCACCCTTAATCACGAGTTCAATGCTATCTCATTGGTACTTGATGCATTGGTGAAGGGTAGATGGAACCATTCTATATTCATGAATCCAAGGTCTACCTAAAAGGGCATTAAAGGACGTCGTCGAATCAATTATATGAAATTTAGCTTCAGTTTTCAAGCCTCCTATTTTTAAGAGCAAAGTGATTGAACCTAAATCCCTCTCGCTCTTTTCATTGAACCCACGAAGCACCAACCTATCGGT
>NW_021514521.1:0-226 GCF_001605985.2 Dendrobium catenatum | reverse complement strand
ATTACAATATTTTAGCCCACCTTAGGAAGTTGCCAGCGAAATTAAGTATTTATGACGCCCTTTTTCTCTCCAAAGAATTGAGGGAGTTTTTAATTAAAGCACTTCTCGACCCCGAGATCTGTTTAACCCAGTTAGCTGCAACTTCAAAAGGTGAGGCATTTTACTTCAAAGAGGTTCCTGGAGTTACATTTTCAGACGAAGATTTGCTCTTGAGAACTGCCGACCA
>NW_021514520.1:0-357 GCF_001605985.2 Dendrobium catenatum | reverse complement strand
GACTCTCCTGTTTTAAATCAAACTCCTAATGAAATAAATCTTGATGTCAATCAAACCGACCTTCCCGAATCGACTGTTCAAGAAGATGTCGAATGTGAATCCTTATCAGAAAGTGATTTCCCCCAATTTGATTTTCAGGGAAGTCCTATCGAGATAGAGTTTTCAGATTCTGACTCTCTTTCAGGAAATGACGATCCAATGCTTACAGTGAGTGTAGACAACGCTTTAGTTTGCCCGCCCGAGGATATCGAGCAGGTGCGACTCCGTGGTGGTAAAGTCTTACCTCCTAGGTTACCCCCTCAGGACAAAGGCAAGCAATCTTCATTCGAAAATCTAAATCCAGATTCCCCTCAGCAA
>NW_021514519.1:0-217 GCF_001605985.2 Dendrobium catenatum | reverse complement strand
ATCTTGGGGTGGTTTTGTCGCAGGCTTTCCAGCTCCTCCTTCATGCCCGTCTGCCATCCGACTTGCTCTTCCAGGTAATCAGAGCAAGTGTTGATGATCTTGTCCATGATTGGACCAACAAACCATTCCGCCATGGCACCGATGACCGAGGTAGAGAGAGCAGAACAACAGAACAGTAAGAGAAATAGAGATTGATTGGAAGAAATGAAGATGAGAG
>NW_021514518.1:0-273 GCF_001605985.2 Dendrobium catenatum | reverse complement strand
CTTTTGTCCTGGGTCGCAGATTATTGTCAAATGATCAATGTATCGAAAAATCAAGTCAGTAGCATTAAACTCTCTATGGGCCATTATGTAAAAGATAGTCAGAGAAAGCAGAGGAGTGATGTGGACATGGTCCCCTGCTTTTGAAATAATGGAAGTGCGAAGGACATGCTGGATTATCCTAGCATCTTTGACTAAAGAGCTAGTATCTCCAATATGAAAGGGTGCGTTGGTCTGGCAAAGAAAATGATTTGCTGAGGTTCAGTCATAATTAGG
>NW_021514517.1:0-207 GCF_001605985.2 Dendrobium catenatum | reverse complement strand
GACTTCAAAAGAAGTTAGATGACATCGTTAACCTAGTGGGCTCTATGACTAGAATTATGACGGAGAAACATGTTGACTCTCCCCACTCTAGGAAGGTGCCCCATTCGGTCAGTCATGTTAGTCGGGAGACACCTCACTCTAGTTGTCAACCTAGATCTAAGCCTAAGCCACAGCAACAACCTCACTTTGAGTCACTTTACCGTCTAC
>NW_021514516.1:0-863 GCF_001605985.2 Dendrobium catenatum | reverse complement strand
ATGAAAATGGGGGTTTTAGGTGTTATATCATTAAATACAAAAGTTTAGGTGTTGTACATGTATTTACAATAGTTTGAAGTGTTATGTATGTAAAAAAAAAAAAAAATAATAAATGAAGTATTAGGCGATGGATTAAACCCGTGCTAATGGTAGTTGTCTAAGGTAGTAAGTAGTTGTGGTTTTTAAACCACTGCTATTTATGATTATTTTTATTTATTTATTTTAGCATTACAATTTTAGTAGAACTACAAATGCTAGTTATAGGTGTAAGTGAGTCGAGCCGGTTTTTGATCCAGCTTGAACTCGACTTGCTAATGAGCTTTTGAGTCGAGCTTATCGAGTTTTGTGTTCGAGCCCGAGCCTGTAATTGAGCTCATTTCATAAATGAGCTCGAGTTCGAGCTTAGTCCGACTCAACTCGTTAGCTCGTTTACCCACTCGTTTTTAAAATATATTTTTAAAAATTTTTAATGTATCTTTTCCGAAGATTTTTTTAAGATAATGAAAATTCGAGCTTCATAAACGACTCGAGTTCGAGCTTTTCAATCAAGCCAAGCTCCAATTTTAAACGAGCTTGAGTAATCTAGATGAGATTGAGCTTGATTTTTATACAACGAGTTGAGTTCGAGCTCAGTATGAATTCAGCGAGCTCAGCTCGATAATGTCACTACTCGACTTGACTCTGCTCATTTACACCCCTAATTTCCTAGTGTTCCTCACATTATTTTAAAATATACACTTATAATATATTGCCATATGAGCAAAAAGTCTAACAATTATTATATATAAGAACGGTTTGAATGTCCTATGTTCATATTTTTATGATAACCTTACTAAAAACAGATTAAAAACAATTAGACTTTT
>NW_021514515.1:0-403 GCF_001605985.2 Dendrobium catenatum | reverse complement strand
TAGTTCATAAATCGAGCCCATAAACTTTCATTAGATCACATGATATAGATTCACACAAAATCTAATATATTCTAAGTAAGGATTCAAATACCCAATTTATAATCTTCAATAAATTTACCTCAATTCACAACATTTTATACTGTTTGAAAGTATTACTAATTGCTACAACATAAGTAGATATATAGATGAATCGCATCTTTTAATGCAAATTTACCTATTCAATGAAAGCATTATAATTTTTCCCTTTAAATATGTAGCAAACTATATATAAATCATCCTTAAGTTTAGATGCTATGTGAGGTTCATTTGGTTGGTAAAGTTAAAATTAAATTTTATAAATTGATGAGTTCTTTAAATTTTATGATTCAATTAGATGTAATTAAATTTTTATATAAATTTTAAA
>NW_021514514.1:0-1299 GCF_001605985.2 Dendrobium catenatum | reverse complement strand
TATAGTTAAGAGTGAATTTTAGGAATTTTACACACTCATAGGGATTATCAAGTTACTACGACTAAGGAGTCTGCTTAAGGATTTGACCCCAAATGAGCCCTAAACTCCTTGGGATCAATTCCAAAGGTCATAAATGACCTAAGGACAGATCAACAAGTGTTTAATACCCTTTTGGGATTTTTTAAGATTTTTAGGATTAATTAAAATTGGTTAACCCTTGATTTTATTTAAGGACTAAATTAAAATCAATCTAGAGATCAATTTAAGAGGGTTTCAATTCTTATTGATTAGGGGATTAATTAGGGACAATTATGGACAACTTAATGGATTTTATAAATTAAGAATAGTTCATTATCAATTGATTAGGGTTAAGGCCATTTCTAAGAAGGATTTTCGAGGCTCCTACTTGGGGAACCAAATGAACTCCTAATTTGATGAAATTTGGACCATAGGATCACCTGACCCTAAGGACTAAACCCATCAAATTTGAGCTCAATTGGAATACTCTAAGATGGTTAACTAAACCACCCAAGGTGAGCTCTAAGTCACCTTCAAATCACCATAAGGGTCTATCCTAAGCTTGGATTGGAGCAAAATCAGTGGCTCTACACTCCTGATCCTACACATCATCATCACACCAAAAATCACACCCTAAATCCCATTGGATAGGTCTATATCCCCTTTTGAATTTAAGGGCCAAACCATGACCCTTAAACTTAAAAATTAGGGAAAATGCCGTTGAATAACTTAAATTGGAGAGATAAAATTTGAACATGTCAGAAACTTGTCCAATTTCAATCTCCCAAAATTCCAGACCTGGTGGACATATACTTAAAAAGTAATTAAAGAAATTCATAAAATGCTCAAATTGAAATTAAACCTAATATTGATCTAACTAGGATCTGGGACCATAGGGCTTTTGTAGTGCTCCCTGAGACCTTTCCAATGAGCCTAAAAAAACCTAATTTGGACAAGTGTGTAGGGAGTTATGAATTTTTGAAGATCCCTTGAATTTCTAGATTTATGAATCCGGCAATTATACAGTCAGCAGCCATTACCACGTGTCGCGCGTCGATTCGCCAGGAAATGATTGGCGCTAACGATTAACGGCCGGGTTAACGACAGCCGTTGGATGGCGGATCGAACGGCTGAGATTAACAGAGCTCCGATACCGCGGGATTTAATCAGAGCCGTTGATCAAGATCAACGGCTGGGATTTTTCTTCAACCTCCCGCTCGTATCCGAGACTGCAGGGCTTCTCTGGCTTGATCCGGGCGATCCTGCCGGCGAACTCCGATG
>NW_021514513.1:0-2417 GCF_001605985.2 Dendrobium catenatum | reverse complement strand
CTTAATTATTTTTCATAGGTGTCTCTACTTTTCAAATAGGCATGAAACTTGGTGTGTCTAACCCTGACATACATTCAATCATACCACTGAAATATCACAGCAAAATACTAAAACCCTAAGAGTTATGAATTTTCAAAATTTAGGGTACAAAATAGACCCTTTACCTTAAAAATAATTATCACATAAATCTATTGAGCATATGAACCTAGAAAAATTGTTAAACATGTCTAAGATACTCAATAATCATCCACTAAAATTTGGGCTTCATTTGATCACTGGATTATGATAAAATTATAATAAATGAAATTAAAATAAACTCAAATATCTCACAATACAGAAATTAAGTCAATAAAATTTTAATTTTAATAAATACTACATTAGATTATCTTTCCAACGATTCCAAGAACGCCCTATTTGGTGGAAAATTTGATTTTCTATGAATTTTGGAAGATTTAGAGCATTTAAAGCATTTTTTTAGATTTGGGTCAAATCAGCTGCCGGTGACATGGCGGCGTGGCATGATGCCACGTGTCTGATCCTGGATGGACCCGCATTTCACCCAGAGGAGGACCGCACGGTTTGGGGCGACGTGGCAAATTCTGGGCTGTCCGATCGCGTTACAGGCTCGATCGGACAGCTCTGGTTGAACTAGAGTTAAAAATTTTCAAATGCCTATATCTTTCAAAATACTCAATGAAATTGCACAAAATTTGAACTATAGCTAGAGGGCAATATGATCTTACAATGCCTAGAGTTTGGAGGCTCCATTCTTTGTAAAATAGCTACAGTTTCAGATTGAAATTTAAACTTCAAATGAGCATAACATACAATCCAACCATTGGATTTTTGTAATTTCTTTCTTGTTGGAAAGCTGCAGCACTCCTCTACAACTTTGATGAAGACTCCAAAAGCTGTATCTTGCTGGATCAAACGTTATATTGGAAAGTCATCTTTCTCTCTCTAGAATGCTCTCTCCTCACTAAAATAGTGATTTGAGGCTTGGAAATGGTTGGGAAAATCTTGGGAAGGCCTTGGAATGTGCTGGAGTGTATGAGAGGGGCTCTTAGAAGGTTGAGGGCTGGTGGAGTTTGGAGATTTTGATGATATGAGAGGGAATGATCAAGAAGCCGCATTTAGGTCAAGTTTTCCCCCACTTTACCTTTGGCTTTTGGATTGGATGGTTGAGATTTGATTTGGGGAGGTTTTGGATGAGTGCCAAGTGTCCCCTATGCTTCCCAAAGCTATGGAATAGGGTTGGTGGTTGAGAGTCACTTCTCTTGGTCCATGTGTAGAGGGACCACACCTTTTTCCCCATTTGGATGAACCAATGCTTGGCTTGGTTTATAGAGCTTGTTTAAGGATCAATTAGGGAGGAAAAAAGCATATTCCCATCAGCCAAAAGGAGATTTTGGATTGGATAAAGGGTTTGCTTTATGGGATGATGAGGTGGCCAAGCTATGGTCTCATTTCAAGGGTTATTTTTTACCCATTGACTTGTTAACTAGTCATTGGTGACTAGGATGTACATGAGGGAGGTCAAGAGTGCTACAAGATATCATGCCAAGGAATTTAAAGTCAAGGGTGTATAATTGACCAATCTTGATGGGTTGAATTGATTCAAAATCACTTGAATTGTTAAAATTGGTAAGTGTTGGGTTAAAGGGTTGATTTGGTCAACCATGGTTGACTTGGTCAACCAGGTCAAACCAAAGAGTAAGTTTGGGTTCAATGTGTTCTTAAATTCATTTAGGATTCATTGGAATGACATTTGAAGATTTCAAAGGTTAATAAGTCAAATCAAGTTGAGTTTAGGCCAAAAGTCTAAAAATCCCCATTTAAGGGCATTTTGGTCATTTTGGTCTCAAGTCAATTCTGGGTCAAATTGAATCTAAAAAGATGTAGATCATTGCTTAACTAGTCAATATCAAGGTATTAGGAGGGATCAAAAGATTTCGAGGGGGCTCCAAAGTCAAATTCCACTAAGTGAAAGGCCTAGTGGCATGGATTGTAAATATTCGAAGGTTTTGCAACATTTGGAGTTTGATTGAGTTTATGGGGTTAGAGTACTCCAAATGGGTTCAAATTTAGAGGGTTGATACTAGAGACATGTCACATTAATGTGAAATTGACAGACCCTGAATCAAATGCCAAAAGGCTGGGTTTCAAGGTGATGGAAAAATCACCTAGAAAGGGCTTTAGGACCTAAGTCTTTAGCCTATGAATTTTGGGTTTGAATAGAGTTAAGATTTGGATTGAGCCTAAGGGATAGGAACTAGGAAGATCCTAGGATCTAGGACTTAGGTAAGAGTTAAGATTGACCTCATACAAAAATGAGGTCAACAAATGGACCCCCAATGTGTGTAGTAGAAGGAACTTATGATGCACACATTGGCGTTGACCGAATGGAAATTTTGAAT
>NW_021514512.1:0-552 GCF_001605985.2 Dendrobium catenatum | reverse complement strand
GATTTTGAATTCAGGATTTGAATTCAAATTTTTGCTGATATTGATATTTGCTCTATAAGCTCCCAAAAAAACATTTTCTATACAAGGAGTATTGTTGTTCCTTTCCATGGGATCAGCCAAAAGAATAGGGATTTCAGAATTTGAATTCTGAGCTTCCTGAGATTGTTCCAAATTAATATCAGGAGTCTTAAACCTCTCGTTAACCTCCTCCATATTAATAGGGATTTGAATTTAAATTTTTTCTGCAAAAACTAGATCAATAGAGGAAGAATCAGCTCCTTGTTTAACTGTCAATTCCCCACTTTCCTTGATTTTAGCTTTGTCCCGAACATTCAAATGAACACATGAACTTCTGAACTAGTAACCCCGTTACCTTCAGTATCTTCCAAGGCAGTAATAACACAATCATCAGCTGATTTCTCCAAAGCTAAAACAGATTTAAAAATCTTTTTTTTTTTGAATAATCCTGCTATTGTTTTGAACTTCACATGCATCTAAGGCCCATAAGAATTAATCTCAGTTTGAGACAAACTGAAATGGACCTTATTAACA
>NW_021514511.1:0-500 GCF_001605985.2 Dendrobium catenatum | reverse complement strand
GATCTCGTCTCGTTCTTTCAGAAATTGATCTTGTAAATGCTGCTTTTTCTTGAAGTACCTTTATGTACGTATGTGCATCCATGATTGAAGTTTGTATAGTTCATACTCCATAGGATTTGTTGATTTTGTTGGAATCCACCTATCCATAGGATCTTCAATTTCTTCAGGTTTGCTTTCTTCTGTCTTTTTGTCTTTTTTCATTTTTTTGTGACTGAAACAAGACTCAAAGAAAGACTCAAAAGACTCAACCTAAACTTAGACTCACAATAAGACTCACGACAAGACTTACAAGACTCACACTTGACTTGACAAAACAAAACTTGACAAACTAAAATAAAACTTGACAATCAAATCCAAAATCTAGGACTTCCTAACTTGCTCTGGTACTAAATTGGTGGGGGCAAGAAATATAGGGAGCCTATACCCCTCACCCACACGAATGATTGATCCTTAACCGACGACCCACTAAATCACGAAATGATGCGACTAAGATGAGGAAG
>NW_021514510.1:0-210 GCF_001605985.2 Dendrobium catenatum | reverse complement strand
GACCCGAACCCGACCCGTTTGTTAAACGGGTCGACCCGAACCAGGATTTTTCGGGTCGGGTTTGGGTCGGGTTGTCAGGTCGGGTCAATTATTGACACCCCTAATTTGTCCTATGCCGATGACTTGCTTGTTTTTGGGAAGGCTGAAATCACTAACTGTGATAATCTTATGAATATTCTGAACCTTTTTTCATGTCTCTCAGGCCTCAAT
>NW_021514509.1:0-247 GCF_001605985.2 Dendrobium catenatum | reverse complement strand
GAAAAATCAAACACTACGAAAATCAAACAGTGCGAAATCGTGGCAAACATCAAACAATTTCTCCCCCTTTTTGACAACATCAAAAGGTGAAGAAGAAAAGAATGTTAGAAATATAAGCAGAAATATGAAATTCATTTGATATTTTAATCTTGAAAGTGATTGAAATACGGTATGCAAATAAAATTGAAAAACATTAGAAAAACATAAAACTTCATATAATTTAAGAAGTGGTATAACTTAGAAAATA
>NW_021514508.1:0-257 GCF_001605985.2 Dendrobium catenatum | reverse complement strand
GCCAATCCTGTTTAAATTAGTCTTTAGGTCTAAGTCCTTTTTATGGCATCCTATTGGCTTTCTGGCTTAAGTCCGCTCTTACAGCAGCAATTCCTGTTTAAATCAGTCTTTAGGTCTAAGTCCGCTTTTACGGCATCCTATTGGCTTTCTGGCTTAAGTCCGCTCTTATGGCAGCCGATCCAGTTTAAATCCATCTTTAGGTCTAAGTCTGCTTTTACGTCATCCTATTGGCTTTCTGGCTTAAGTCCGCTCTTACG
>NW_021514507.1:0-442 GCF_001605985.2 Dendrobium catenatum | reverse complement strand
TGTTGATTTCCGTTATAGGGACGCACGGTTTGAAGATTCGAAGGGTCGGTAGTGAGATGATTAGACGCCCCACTGTCAAGAAACCAGTCCGTCGAATTGCCATTGGAGTCAGCCTGTGTAAATAGTGCTGTTTTGGCCGTGTCTTCATTGTAAGAGGTATCGTGACGATACCAGCACTTGATAGCGGAGTGTCCTGGTTTTGAGCAAATCTGACATGTGATGTTGCTGGTAGGAGGTTTTTCCTGTCGGCTACGACCTCTGTTTGGGTTTCTTGATCTGTTGGATTGATTTCTTGTGCGGCCGCGGCCACGGTAAGCCGTGAGCGCAGTGGTGGGATCAGCGAGTTGAAGGTTTTGGAGTGCTGAGGTAGTTTCTTGAGCGAGGTTGAGCTCTTCGCTGCATAGAAGGGTGTAGAGGTCGTCCAAGCTGAGAGGTTGCAGAT
>NW_021514506.1:0-316 GCF_001605985.2 Dendrobium catenatum | reverse complement strand
AAATTATGAATTTCTAACCTTTTCTGGACTATGCATTATCAAATCCGATTCTACTATGATTTTGATTAAAAATAAGAGGTCACTTTATCATTTTAAGACAATTTTGTTTTCTCACTAGATCAGGAAATGTTTTTTGCATTTTGTTTTTCGTTCATCTTCCCTTTTTGATAATATCAAAGGGGAGAACGTAATGTTGAATTTGTATCTTTTTTTCTTTTCAAAAAATTTTAAAAAACAAAAATATTTTTATTTTATCTCCCCTATTTTTTATAAGGGGTTCTTCTAGTGAGGGGGAGATTAGGAGAAATTATTTTTT
>NW_021514505.1:0-294 GCF_001605985.2 Dendrobium catenatum | reverse complement strand
CCGGCAAACTTTTTTCAGGAAAAAAAAATCGCAGCAACCACCAGCTGTCCTGCCCCCAACCCAGCAACCTGCCATGCCCGCAGCGTGACGCCCATGGGATTCCAACCGGATCCTAAAAAGAACTTCAAACACCCAAACACTTTGCTAGAAAGGAGAATGCGTTAAAAAGGTTACTCTTTTATATTTAAATTATAATTATACAAAGTAATAAATTAGCAATTAATTAAAATAAAATATTAGAATTAATTATTAATTAAAATAAGTTATTTAATTAATAATTAATTAAAATACATT
>NW_021514504.1:0-355 GCF_001605985.2 Dendrobium catenatum | reverse complement strand
AATAAAAAAGTTCATGTCAAAAATATAGTTTTTTAAAAATATTTTTTTAATATAAAAATTTCTATTTCAAAAAATTTGTGCAAAAAATTTATTTTAGAAAGTGATAAAAAATTTGTTTCAAACGAGGCTAAATTTTTTTTAAAATTTTTATCATTTAATTTCTATTAAAATTCTATAAAAAATCATATTAAATTTCATGCTCATTAAAAATCTCAATTAAACTATCCTTCATATTTATATCTTAAACATAATTTTGATAAAATTTATCATTAGAAATAAAAAAATCAACCTAAATTAAATTCTAAAACTGCTAACAATAAATTTACGATGAAATCAGAAGTAAAATTGAGTTCTA
>NW_021514503.1:0-889 GCF_001605985.2 Dendrobium catenatum | reverse complement strand
ATGCCATGAGTTCTTCCATAGTACCGCCCTACTACAATGATCTTTTTGACCCGGTCTCCTGCCAACTACGGTCTTTCAGACCCCAATCTTCCTGCCGACTACAGTGCTTCTGACCTCTGTCACCTACTATGGTCCTTCCGACCTCCATCACCAGAAAAAGGTATTTCTGACCCCGGTCTCCTGCCAACCACGATCTTTTAGAACTCTGTCTCCTATCGACTACGGTCCTTCCGACCTTTGTTGCCTACTATGGTCCTTCCGACCTCCATCACCAGACAATTGTCTTTCCGGCCTCTATCTTATCGACTATGGTCATGCCGACCAAACAAACATATCTATTTCGTAATTGCCATCGTATAATGCACTCTATATGATGTACATTTGTGACACCAAGCCAAGGCCTTCTCCTAAGGAAGGGCCTTATTTGTAATCGACCGCAAATACTAGTGGATTCATTCAAACTGGGTTAGGCCCCGTAGTTTTTTCCTCTTTTCAGGGGTTTTCACGTAACAACTATGGTGTCTCTTATGAATGTTTCACCCTCTCTCTTATCTGATTGTGTGCTGGATCTTCGTACAATGCTAAGACATTAAACTATACATTTCTTTACTGCCGTGAATACTCCAGGATGCAACAAACATTATAAGCATTTATAAATATTGACTAACGGTCTTCATTGCTAGAGTTGCCTTTTTTTCATTCAAGCTCTATCTTTATTGATTCTCTTTATCTAATGGTCAAGAACCGCCCTTCTCCAACTTTTAAGATTTAGCCTCTCCGAAATGAGTAATTATTACGTCCGGTGATCGGACCGTTCGAACATTAATCCATATGCGTCACGTCACCCGGATACATTGGGCCCCGGGTGTATCTGGGTGACTTGGTGCGT
>NW_021514502.1:0-268 GCF_001605985.2 Dendrobium catenatum | reverse complement strand
TGCAACGATTTTTTTGGCGTAAGTGAATAGTCCGACATCAATGTAGACGTCGTACTATTTACCTACAGGAATTTGACGTGCAATTTGGAATTCGAATAGAGCAAATGGCGGACGGCATATGTTGATATAGAGTTTGGTTGGAGATAAACTTATGAATTGCATTCAACATGCATATCAGTTAAGTTTCCAGCCTTTAATTCTCCTTTCCTGGTTTGTCGGCATTTGCTCTTAAATTCAAGGGGACGATCTTTACAGATTCAGTCCTTTT
>NW_021514501.1:0-237 GCF_001605985.2 Dendrobium catenatum | reverse complement strand
TAATATCTGATATCTGATTTGATATGATTCTGATTTCTGTATCTGTTATGTAAGCAAATCTGATTCTGATTTTCGTACGATATGAATCTGATTCTGATTTGTATGATCTGATTTTGATACGATTCTGTTCTGTTCCGATATGATCTGAAATTCTGATTTCTGTACGATTCCGTTTCTGATTTGATATGTCTGATCTGTTTTGTTTCTGATTTGAGATGACTTCTGTTTCCGTACAGT
>NW_021514500.1:0-297 GCF_001605985.2 Dendrobium catenatum | reverse complement strand
CATGCAAAGAAGTAACAATCTGAGTAAATCTCGTATATATTTCAGAAATAGATACATGAGGTTTCATACGAAAAAGTTCATAGTCATGCAATAGAATGTTCAAACAGGATTGTTTAACTTTATTAGTGCTTTCATAAGTGATATATAATTTATCCCAAAATTTTTTTACCAGTTTTACAAGTGGAAACACTCATGTAGTCTTCTAATTTTAAAGCACAGAAAAAACAATTAAGACAATTTGCATTCAATTTAGCCAAATTCCTATCATCTAAAGTCCATTCAGTAAAAGGAAGTGGA
>NW_021514499.1:0-276 GCF_001605985.2 Dendrobium catenatum | reverse complement strand
TAATCGTTAAGCGCATTCTTTAGAATGCGCTAAAACAGATGGCGTAATTTGTAGAATGCGCGTATGAAGGTGGCACATTCCATGGTTTTTTTCTCTGGCACCTATTGTTTCCCCGACTAGATCTGCAAATTCCGCGCATTCAGTGCGATGCAGTGGTTGATGGTTTGTTTGGTGGCATTCAATGTGGTGGATTAATTGAGGGGGTTG
This sequence comes from Dendrobium catenatum, assembly GCF_001605985.2. Classification (NCBI taxonomy): domain Eukaryota; kingdom Viridiplantae; phylum Streptophyta; class Magnoliopsida; order Asparagales; family Orchidaceae; genus Dendrobium; species Dendrobium catenatum. The sequence goes on along the minus strand of NW_021514499.1, from coordinate 69 downwards.
GGGAGATAAGCAGAAATGGCTATAAAAGCCGGGGTGTGCTGGGGAGAAGGCACCGCATTAGCTATTCAC
>NW_021514498.1:0-617 GCF_001605985.2 Dendrobium catenatum | reverse complement strand
AATTTTGAACAAAATTACTTAGGAATGAAGACCAGCATTTTTTAACGTGGTCCAGCAATTTTTAACGAAACTTAGCATGTAGGTGACGGACAACAAACCAGTCTCCGAGCAAACCAAATCATTTTGAACAAAAATGAGAGCATGCATCAGAACTTACCTCCCCCCTTGCAAACTCCGATTTTCCGTTTAGTTCTGTCCTAACTTACTCTCAAATTCTCGCCCAACAAGATGGGAGAAAAACGGCATGAGGAAGGCGTTAGATGAGATGGTAGATATTATATAAATTAGGTATTTGAGTGCTATAGGTGTAATATTAATGTATGAGATATTAGATGTGTAAAATAATAAGCATATAGTCGTATGTACCTAGATTGTAATTTTAGATTAGAATATATAATTTATGAAACTCCCACAGCCGAAAATGCAGAGAGATCCGACAAAGCTGTGTAAATTAGAATGAGATTTCAGCAAGCTAATACACAGAAATGAGCCAGCAGCAACAACAGATGCAAGAAGAACTCCAGCAAGCCAATACATCTGAGGGCAGCGATTTCTTCTCGACGCTGCGACCTCCGGCGTAACTCTGTGATCTCCTTTCCCCGCGACCGACAAATTCT
>NW_021514497.1:0-310 GCF_001605985.2 Dendrobium catenatum | reverse complement strand
GGTATGGGAGGAGATATCCATGGACTTCATAGATGGGATGCCCCGTTCAGAAGGCTTCACAGTGATCTTGGTGGTGGTAGATAGATTGAGCAAGTACGCTCATTTCATTCCCCTCCGACATCCATACACCGCAGTGACAGTAGCTTCAACATTCATCAGGGAGGTGGTCAGATTGCATGGGATACCAGAGGCAATCGTGTCAGACAAAGATAAGGTGTTCCTTAGTCATTTTTGGAGGGAATTGTTCAAGTTGCAGAGAACAGTTCTAAAAAAGAGCACCGCCTACCACCCACAGACAGATGGCCAAACG
>NW_021514496.1:0-406 GCF_001605985.2 Dendrobium catenatum | reverse complement strand
TGATTTCTTAATCGCAAATACCTTTTTTAAGAAAAGAGATGAGCATTTTATCACGTATAAAAATGGATATAATAAAACTCTGATTGATTATTTTCTTATAAGAAAATTAGATTATCTAGATTGCAAAGATTGTAAAGTTATTCAAAGTGAAAATTTATGTACCCAACATAAATTATTAACTTTGGACTTTAAGATAAATGGGCAAAAAAATAAAAAATAAAGTAAAATGATGATCAAGGATTAGATAGAGGCATTTAAAGAATATTAACAAAACTATTTTTAAGAATAATATTTTAGATCTTAAGATTCTGCCTGTGCGTGAGGATGCCAATATTATGTGGGAAAAAGTGGATTATGATATTAAGAATTTTACAAAAGATGTGCTTGGAGTTTCTAAGGGAAAAGC
>NW_021514495.1:0-204 GCF_001605985.2 Dendrobium catenatum | reverse complement strand
TTTTTTTGTACAGTCATATAACACTACGACATTGTACATTAAGGCATGACAACGTTGTACACTTGTGCGTTGTAATCTTGACTCGGAGACTAAGATTAGAGCTATGTGGCAGTCCAATGCTAGCATCGTAGCACAACAAGTTAGGTTGGAGATGGAGTGTGCAGCTGGCGCAGCCGCACTGCAAGTCAAGTTGGACAATTTTAT
>NW_021514494.1:0-310 GCF_001605985.2 Dendrobium catenatum | reverse complement strand
ATGAACAATTCCTCCCATTATGCTAAGAAATGCATGCATGGGTAGTTGTTTGACGTGTTGCAAGCGTCGAAGTGAATTTTCCCAAGTTTAGGAGGTTATACCTTCGTGAAAATATGTTGACGAAGTTGGCACGTGGATCAAGGCGAGAGAAACAAATCTTTCTTATTATTAATTACAACAAATCATAATTAATTATAACTAATTATAATTAGTTATAAATAATTATAATTAATATTAATTAATTACTTAAAATAAAATTATAATAAATAATAATATTTAATTAAATACTTATAATTAATTATAATTAAAT
>NW_021514493.1:0-345 GCF_001605985.2 Dendrobium catenatum | reverse complement strand
CCTACTATTATAGGGGTGTTAATTTCGGGTCACGGGTCGAGTTTGGGTCGAACTCGAAACTGACCGGGAACTATTCGGGTTAACCTAAACCACCCATTTTTATAAACGGGTCGGTTTTTCAGACCCTAACTTGACCTGCTTCGGGTTTGGGTCAACCCGACCCAACCCACAGATACGACAATGCCGGCAACGGTGAGCCGGCAGTAGCGTTGGGCCAGAAGCCGACGGCTATGGAAGCAGGTCGGCAATCGACGGCAGGACGTGGGGACGGAGAGCAGCTAGGCGGGTCAGCGGTCAGCGCAGTTGGCACGTCCGAGATTCGACGCGAGGCTTCGGGACGCAAGC
>NW_021514492.1:0-264 GCF_001605985.2 Dendrobium catenatum | reverse complement strand
TTAAAATAATTTAATTTTTTGTAAAACTAAAAAATTTTATATTAAAAAAATTATTTTAAAAAGCAATAAAAAAACTTCCAAAATAAAGCTAAAACCCTTCAGATCAAAATCTATATTCCAAGCGTGCAAAACTAAGATGCATGACTTTTAGATATGCTAATTAAGTTCTGCTGAAATATAAATTAAACGAAATGAGATAAATGTTCAAACTTGGAGCAAATAATGACTATATTAAAAGATTCAAATTGAATCACCGGGAGAAAG
>NW_021514491.1:0-229 GCF_001605985.2 Dendrobium catenatum | reverse complement strand
AGAAGAAGCTATCAGCTGACGAGGTTGAGATTCAGGAGAATCTGGCGTACAAGGAGGAGCCAGAGTTGATTTTGGCGTAACTAAGATTTCCCCAGACACTAACTGAATCTCATAGGATCCAGGCCCCTTATAGCTCCCTTTTTATAGCTTATACACATAGCATTTCAATTCAGAAGAAATACGGGCAATTCATAAATCAGACAAAAATCGGACAGCACAACGGCAGTAG
>NW_021514490.1:0-223 GCF_001605985.2 Dendrobium catenatum | reverse complement strand
AAGCACAAAAGCTTAAATGAAATGAAGGAAGTTCTTAAAAAAGAGATTCTTGAGTTACAAATTAAAGAGTCTACTGGTGAAGGGCTCTCGAATCAGAAGCTGCTACTTTTAAAATCAAAAGTTTGTGAGCTCAATTCTACACTTGGTCGGTTTTGCACTTGGTGGAAACAAAGAGAAAAGGTTCAATTAGAAATCATACTATCATGTTTGAAGATGTGAGGAC
>NW_021514489.1:0-262 GCF_001605985.2 Dendrobium catenatum | reverse complement strand
CGAACCCCCGCGAGCGGTGCTCTTTCGGAGGTCCACACCAACGATATAGCGTTTTTACATATTTGTAATTTATGGTGTTATATTTCCAATTATCACTCTATGTTGATGTTACATTGAATTTTTAGCCCAGAACCAGTATTGATATGGTCATATTAGATGGCATAATGGTCATAAACTATGTCAATTTGGTGCATATAAATTATAAATTATAAAATTGAATTTTTACCCAAATTTTTCTTGAAGTGCTATAAATTATAAAATT
>NW_021514488.1:0-200 GCF_001605985.2 Dendrobium catenatum | reverse complement strand
CCCTACAATGAAATGACGTCTGTTCGTCTGGATGAACAAAAAGTTCGTATGGACGAACTTCACAATTATAACTGTCTTATCCATTCAACCGCTGCTCTGATACCACTTGTTGAGTCTTGTAATTAGGTTGTTAAGCCTAAATTAATGTCCCAAGGCTACCAAAAGGGGGGGTGAATTGGTAGTTTTAAAAATTTTTAAAC
>NW_021514487.1:0-357 GCF_001605985.2 Dendrobium catenatum | reverse complement strand
ACTTTAAAGCTTTGAAATTCGAACCAATTAGTGAATGTTATTCTCTCCGTTTGAGATGATATATATCGTTCCTAATGTTGTGTTAGATTTCAAAACAAAAATTCTAAATTAATATTCCTAAAGAAAATTAATACATTTTCAAAACTATATATCTTTAAATTATATATATATTTTTAATCCAAACAAAAATGGCGACTCCGCTGGGGAGTGTCTCTCTCTCCATCTTTAATAGCGGTATGAATTTTATTGAATCAGTAGTCTTAACTACCTTTCTCTCTGTTGGTCCCTCTACCCATTTCTCCCTTGGGTGAGTGTGGCCAACTCAATTAAAACTTGTGAAAAGAGAGGTGAGTGTAG
>NW_021514486.1:0-1073 GCF_001605985.2 Dendrobium catenatum | reverse complement strand
GTCCGGACGAACCTGGAGCAAAAACTGATATTACAACGACTTTCTTTCTGCTTCTTAAAGCAGGTTCCTAATTTTTGTACTAAAAGACTACTTTTAGAAGTAATAAAAAAGTCGTCCCAAAAACGAGAAGTTTTATTTGGTCCGGTCGACCGAATGAGAGAAACATTCGGTCGCAGGCAAAGTCCCGGATGTTTCTCTGCATCCGGTCGGAGGACGTAATAATTGTTCCCCAAACGAAGCCTTAGTCACTCAATTGATGTCCTCATAATGTGCTTCAAGTGATTACTATTAGTTTATTTTGACTCGAGAATTTTCAATATGACTCTAAATTTATTGAAATTAGAATTAAAATGGTATATAAATTTAATTCTAGAAATTTCAAATTTAAATATTATTTCGAATTTCATATTCATCAAATGGATATTTTGGACTTATCAATATTAATTTTTTTTATAAATACTTTATCCACCCATCTTAGAAAACATCTTTATGAAATAATTTCTTATGTAGTTTTTTTTTTAGCCTATAATATTTAGCCCTCATAACCGACAAAAATGTCTACCATTATGGCCTGTAATTAGTAATGTTAATCTATCCACATAGGATTTTTCATGCGTGCAATAAAGTTTCACATATTGAAATTAATTTATTAAATTTATTGGTTTTTATGATTTTTTGGTTTCTAATGTCCCAAAGTTTGCCAATTGGCAAAAGAGTCATTAACTATTTTATATCAATGTAATTACATTTGTGTCCGCTAGTTAAGAAAGAGATATCGAAGATGATAGTTCAAAACTACTGGGAAGGACGGCAGTTGAAGCTAAAAGCACAATTAAAAAATTGTTAATGAAATATTTAATGGATAATATTAAGGTTTCGTTTAGGATGATTTTTTTATTGCTTCTTAAATCTGCTTTTTAGTACAAAAATTTTAATTTTGTACTAAAAAGCTTCTTTAAGAAGCAGAAAGAAAGCCGACTCAAATAAAGCCTAAATTAAATTTTTTTTAATTTTAATTATGAATTGATTTTGATCATAGTTTAAGGTAAAATAAAATGTTTTAAAGAGAAAAT
>NW_021514485.1:0-359 GCF_001605985.2 Dendrobium catenatum | reverse complement strand
CAGGGTCAGAAAGACCGTAGTAGTAGGGCGGTACTCTGGTAGAACTCTAGGCGTTAGGTAGTGGCCCAGCAGAAGCCCGGGCCTCAGGTGGTGTTCTGGTGGAACAGAGGGTCTCAAGTGGCGGTTAGGCGTAAGTACGAGCCTTAGGTGGTGGTCTGGTGAAGTATAGGGTCTCAAGCAGTGGTCCGGTGTAAATCTGGGCGTCAGGTGGTAGCCTCGTGGAGCATAGGGCCTTTAAGCAGTGGTTCGGAAGAAATTCAGGCCTCCAATGGTGGTCCGGTAGAAGTTCAGGCGTCAGGTGGTGGTCTGGTGGAGCATAGGGCCTCAAGTGGTGGTCCGGCGGAGGTGAGGGCCTCAAG
>NW_021514484.1:0-216 GCF_001605985.2 Dendrobium catenatum | reverse complement strand
ACGCTCGGACGTGAATTTGTAAACTCTACCGCCGCGTATATTCTAGCTAGCAACAATATATATTATAGAATTTTATTTTAAAGCTTATATATGATTATGTATATTATAATATTTTTTTTATTTTTTTATTTGAAATTTAAAATTCATCGATATTAAAAATGATCCAAATAAAGGTGTGAGTGAGTCAAGCTAGCTCATGAGCCAGCTCGAACTCAG
>NW_021514483.1:0-511 GCF_001605985.2 Dendrobium catenatum | reverse complement strand
AGTAGAAGTCCGCTGATGAGCAGAAGTTTGACGACAAAGAGAAGTCTGACGTCGTGTAGAAGTATGGCCTCGGGTAGAAGTCCGATGAAAGTTCATCGACGGGCAGAAGTCCGACGACGAGTAGAAGTCCGCTGACGAGCAGAAGTTCGACGACAAGGTGAAGTCCGACGTCGTGTAGAAGTACGGCCTCGGGCAGAAGTCCGATGAAAGTTCGTCGACGAGTAGAAGTCCGCTAACGAGCAGAAGTCTGACGACATGGAGAAGTCCGATGTCGGGTAGAAGTCCAACGACAGGCAGAAGTCCGTAGTCGGGTAGAGATGCAGCGTCAAGTAGAAGACCGACAAAGATTCGTCGACGGGAAGAAGTCCGATGACGAGTAGAAGTCCGCTGACGAGTAGAAGTCCGACGACAGGGAGAAGTCCGACGTAATGTATTAGTCCGTCGAAAGTCCTGCAAGGCAAAAGTTTAGCGCATGAGGAAATTCAAAATCAGGAAGAATTTTAACATTATA
>NW_021514482.1:0-691 GCF_001605985.2 Dendrobium catenatum | reverse complement strand
TCTCTGTATGAGATCGTACAGGACGAAATAAATTTTTGTCCCTGGACGAAGCTCTATGTATGAGATCGTATAGGACGAAATAAATTTTCATCCCTGGACGAAACTCTCTGTATGAGATCGTACAGGACAAAATAATTTTTTGTCCCTGGACGAAACTCTCTATTTAAGATCGTCCTAGGACAAAACCCGTTCGTCCCACGACGAACTGAATCCACTTACGTCAGTTGGTTACGTCCTGAAGAATTTTGGGAAACCGACCTATGAAATAACCGTTTCGTACCAGACAAACTTTGTTAGTACGGGACAATTAGGGTGTACGAACATAATTCGTACCAATATACATAAGGCTCATTTTCCATCAATTTAAGTAAAAATGTCCAGGATGATCCACAATCGTACGGGATGATCCACGATCGTACGGGACAATCCACTGCGTACAGAATTGAAAACATGCAGTTTTTGGACGGATTTTCTTATTTTTTGTATAAATAGTGCAAATTTGACTGCCATCCAATCTTTTTGCTCATTGAACTTTGTGCCTATTGGAAGAAGAGTAAATGTTAGAGTGAGAGAGAGCATTCAAAGAAGGATTTCTACCACTGGAGCGTAAAGGCTTCGCTTGGTGATTCAAAGGTAAGAATTCCAACTTGAGATTTGAGATTATTGGATCTTTACTTTACTTGACTGCTAG
>NW_021514481.1:0-223 GCF_001605985.2 Dendrobium catenatum | reverse complement strand
TTTTTTTAAAAAAAATTTTTTTATTTAAAATTTTATTTATTTAAAATATATAAACTAAATTTCTTATTTCATATCCTCAACACCAAATCAACCACTCGCACTTAATACCTCATTCATCGAATATTCTTATTTTCATTTCTCTTTGGCAGGTTGTGACTTTGGTTTCACAATAATGTCCGATTACATCTCAACATCAACGTTTGAGGTCGTTGCAATATCGACA
>NW_021514480.1:0-292 GCF_001605985.2 Dendrobium catenatum | reverse complement strand
CGGCCGGGCCGATCTGAAGGTTATAAAGCTGAAATCAGTCGTTTTGAAGAGAGAGAAAATCAGAAATTAAAAATAAAAATATCTGAGGAGAGAGAAACTCGAGAGATTTTGGAGAAAAGTTGATTTTCGGACGACGCGGAGCCGTTTTCGTCCGAAGTGACTATTTAGAATATTGCTGTATGCGAAGTAAGGCACATTCCGCCTTTCTCAATTTTCAAAACCGTCGCGTTTGGCGGTATTTTCTGTCCGGATTTCGTTTCCGTTACTGTTTTTCGTCCGTATCTCTTGATTG
>NW_021514479.1:0-217 GCF_001605985.2 Dendrobium catenatum | reverse complement strand
GTTCCTTCAATGTCCTTCACAGTACTCGTCTCCACCCCGGGGATGAGGAAGCTCAAGGGGCCGAAGAGGAGGAGGCTCCCGCTCCTCATCCTGCACCTGTTCCTCTCCGCCATCACTCTCAGCTGGATTAGTTAGTTGAGAGATTTGATCAATGGGAGACCCGCTTTGAGGCCTACGTTGTTGAAAGTTCGTTAGGGATGTTAAGCCCTATAGAACT
>NW_021514478.1:0-319 GCF_001605985.2 Dendrobium catenatum | reverse complement strand
CTTGTTAAACATTTGCTCTTAATATATATATATATAATATGTATGCTTGTTGATGTATATGTCATTATAAAACCTATTTGATAATAGCAAGCCCTATCGACGTGTTCTCAGAAAAATTATTAGTTTTTGTGAGATTAGTGCCTTTTTTTTAATGTTGTAGTAAACTAATTATATATATGATGTTGTTCCATATTGATGTTAGCATAAAAGAACATTTTTATGTTTATAAAAAAAATGATCGTAAATATCTTCATGTTGAAAATCATCTTAGAATTTGTGACACTTCTTATTTATATAATGTAATATCATTCTAAAAACT
>NW_021514477.1:0-286 GCF_001605985.2 Dendrobium catenatum | reverse complement strand
TATGGAGACGGTGAAGAGGTGGCCGGCGTGATGTATGGTAGAGAGCAGCAAATCACTGGTTCGACGGCCTTAGACGATCGATTGGAAGACTTCAAGCGTCGGCGGCAGTCGACTAGGGCAGAGGGTTCGCGAGATCGACGTCGGAAGAAGAGGTAAGTCGCAAACCCCTTTCTCTCTTGCGATTTCTTTCAGTTATGAGAGCTTCTGTGCATTATCAGAACTGAATGAGAGAGGATTTATTTTTGTATCGTGAATGAGGCGGTGGTTGAATCGTCATGAGGTGGGA
>NW_021514476.1:0-277 GCF_001605985.2 Dendrobium catenatum | reverse complement strand
AAGGCGAATGAGGAATCCTTTCCTCGTTTTGCTTCTACCAAAATAACTCCATCTTGCATTTTAATCCAAAGCGAGATAAATTATAAGGTAATGCACCTTTTTGCCTCAACCCAAATCCATTTCATACTCTCTCTCGTCCACTTCTAAAACAAGCAAACCTTCCACTACTTCCTAGCAAACATGAGTTTTAACTCGGACCACTCTTCCATTAGTTCCTTTGTTTTCAAGCAAAAAGTAGATATCACCAAGCATGACATTGGTGCATTTCTAAACCTAA
>NW_021514475.1:0-1156 GCF_001605985.2 Dendrobium catenatum | reverse complement strand
TCCAAATCTGATTTAGCAGGTTTCTTGCTAGTTTTTTTCAGATACAAATGCTGTGAAATCAAGCCATTCACTGTACTTATTTGATCCACCTTCATGAGGAGTACTTGAAGAATGACTTCCTCCTTTTGTAGACTCCTTTCTTAGTCTAAATGTTTCACAAGCTCCTTTTGCTTCATCTTAAAAGTTTCTTACATACTCTTCAAATAATTCGTATAACAAAGTAAGAACATATACAATATTATGTCTACTTTGGTCACCATAGATCATTGGATATGCAAACTCTATCACTAAAAATTTTATTCTAGGATCCATAATAGCACCAAACGCCATGAGCAGATTACATTCTCCCAAGTATTTGTCAAATTTTTCTTTCATTTTCATAGTCATGTGCCTTACAAGATCATCGGAAGAAATAGAGCTATCATCTAATACCTTCTTGATTGTGCAAATTTGGGACAAAAATAAATTTGAAGTTGGATATTCAGTGTCAGAAATTATATTAGTTGCTTCATTAAAATAACCAAGCACTTCACAAACCTTCTCTATTTTATTCCACTCATCTTCTGTTGGACTGTTGTGATAAGTAACTTCCCTCTCACTGTATGAAGTGAATGCCTCCCTTCTCATAAACTAATAAGACATCACTGCGAGCAGTTGTCTTGAGTATTTCAAAAAATAGGGAGATGTTGTCTTCAAAACAAGATTAAAACCAAACTCTTCCATAATTGAAAATGATTTTTCATTGATTAAAATATAGTGTGCAATACTCTCTCTAACTTTAGAATTGTCATAAGAAAAGGTCGTTAAATTAGCACTCTCTTGTGAGTTGTCTGCTGTAGAATCAATCTCCTTAGGTTGAAAATGAAGCAGTTTTTGGTTTTTAATGAAACGAATTCTAGCTGCACAACGATCTAGATGATGTCTAAATTGTGTAGTTGACCTAGTACTTCCTATGGCGAGGGCCCTCTTACAATGAATGCATTCTCATTTCTTCTGACCATTAGCAAGTTTCACTTCCTTAAACTCGTCTCAAACAGATGATGTCTTCTTTCGTTTTTTTATTGCAATAGGATTTGCATCTTCTTCCTACTCACATATGCCTACAACATCTCCTTCTATAGCCTTGTTCTCTTCCACTACATCATCATTTTCATTC
>NW_021514474.1:0-1230 GCF_001605985.2 Dendrobium catenatum | reverse complement strand
GGTGGCGATGTCATTTGGATGTCATGAGGTGTTTCCTCATCTTGACATTGAATCCCCTTTCTCAATCACCGGGGAAGTTATTTTTTTTGAATCTTGGAGTCAAAGACCGCTTGATTTGGAAAGAACTCCTTTCAGGATCTTTGGCGTAGTGGACATGCTACCTCCGGTGTTTGTGGGCACCCAAACTGTTCTCTTCTTAATTATAGAACCAAAAAGAGATTTTTGAGCACCAGGAAGTTTGGTTCTAATTTGTTCAAATATTTCCCACTTTCTGCCAGGAGGTGCCTTTTTCGTAAATCGGGTTGTCTTTGTACCTGACATGCTTGTAGATCTTGACCACCAATATCGTAGGTGATATCTGTACTTGTGTCCACAGTGATTCGCTATGCTTACAACGTACACACTGTTGTTATCCACAAGTTGTTTGTAGTCATTTGCAGGGGACCGCTCACTCACTACGACCTCCTGGAATTGTTCGTAGGAGACTCATTGTTGCCTACATCATGCTCATCTGTCACCAATCTCAGGTGGTTTGTAGCCATTTGTAGAGGACCGTACTTGTGCCCACAGTGATCCATTGTACTTGCAACACACTGTTGTTATCCACAAGTATTCATGTGCATTTGCAGGGGACCGCTGTATCAACTACGATCTCCTGAAGGTATTTGTAGAAGACCCATTGTCTCTGCATCATATCCACCCTTTCACCAATCTCGGGTGGGTTTGTTGATTGTACTCATTTGTAGAAGACGGGTCTTTGATTGCTGATCCCCAAATATTGCCATCTCAATCAACAGGCATTTGTAGGAATTGTCGTAGGGGATGCTTGTACTTGTGCCCAGTGGTTTGATATGCTTATGATATGCTCACTGTTGTTACCCACAAGCGACTTGTTCGCATTTACGGGAACCCGTTGTAGCCACTGCGAGCTCCTGGGAGTACTCGTAGGGGAGTCGTTGTCAACTTTGCCATCTCCACCTTTCATCAATCTCAGGTGGGTGTACTTGTTTGTAGAGGCGGATCTTCCACTGCCAAATGCCAGTTTTGCCATCTCAATCTACAGGCACTTGTAGGGATTGTTGTAGGAATTCATATATCTTTCATATAAATTAGGATTTCGTCTCCCACTTGCAATTTGTTATTAGCTTGGACGATCATGCATTTGGACTTTGATTTGTTCATTCATCCAAAGTCCCGATTTTATATATTCCATCGGTCCCGAGCTCAAGA
>NW_021514473.1:0-272 GCF_001605985.2 Dendrobium catenatum | reverse complement strand
ACCCGAACCCGACGGGTTGACCCGAATTGACACCCCTACTCTAGGAAGGTGGTAAGTCTAGGTCGTATACACTTCTTTCTACCCATTCTTATTCCTCCAATCAATTCTAAGTTCTTTTAAAATCAAATAATAACTCTATAATTTAAAGCCTGATAGTGGAAATTTAATTACGCCCAAATATTTAATTAAAGATACATATATAATTTTGGAAACTATTTAGTCTTCATTTAAATCAAGAGTATTCTCTTAGGAGATGTAATTAACTACAGGGG
>NW_021514472.1:0-306 GCF_001605985.2 Dendrobium catenatum | reverse complement strand
CTCACATGAGCCTTCTTAGACTTCTCATCAACTCACTAATGGTCAGCTTGATATTGATGAGTTCTTGTATGCAACTCCAAAGGTGTTGGCTCCCGACCAAGGTGCTCTTTTTAAAAAATTGATGCTTAGTTATACTAACATAAATATATGTAATAAACCAATTCAAAACACTTACCAGTTGCCGCCTATGTTCCGTATGAGGTATAGATCCATCAGTATGAAGAGAGCTTCCTAAACTGTCGTAGTTAGAGGCTCTGTTTTGTTTATTCTGCTCTCTCATTTTTATAAACTCCGGGGTAGCCCAAG
>NW_021514471.1:0-460 GCF_001605985.2 Dendrobium catenatum | reverse complement strand
TCTAATTTCCTTCATTTTTTCCTACATATAATGAATAGTAACTCTTTCACATAATATTTTGTATACTTTCTAATTAATTTGCGAAGTAGTTTATTATAAGTACTTACCAAAGCTTCACAAGCCTCAATACGATTAGTAATTCCTTCTTTTGTGTAACACCTTTCAAACATTTCAACTCTTGTTGGTGAGTGACCTATGCTTTTCTCCTAAAAAAATAAATAAATAATGTAAAAATAATCAAAAGAAAATAATAATTGACTTCAAAATTTATGTAGAACACATACTCGCACAAAAATGAATAGACATATAAATTTTACCTGATCTTCACGAACTTGACCGAAACTCCTTTTTCCAGTTATGTGCATCAAACTCTTTTTCGACCTACTTTTTTTATTTCGTTCACTTATACACTAAACATAAATAAGAATTAATAAAAAAATATAACATGAATAATACTTTA
>NW_021514470.1:0-235 GCF_001605985.2 Dendrobium catenatum | reverse complement strand
TTATAATTTATATCTATCTCTCTCTAAATAAAAAAAACTATTTTTTGAGTTTTTGAGAGTCGATAGATAAAATAGTTTTGGTAATAGACAGTAAGGTTGTAGATAGACCGGCCCTGTTAGTGAACAAGAAAGCAATGTTGATGACATGTCATCAACAAATTATTTTGATTTGACACTAATTTTGATGCAAATATAACTAAAAAATTTTAAAATTAAATTTGTGGCCATCGAAATT
>NW_021514469.1:0-216 GCF_001605985.2 Dendrobium catenatum | reverse complement strand
CTTAGTTGTACTTTTTATTCCTTCTTATCTCTTAGTTATACTTTTTATTCCTTCTTATCTCTTAGTTGTACTTTTTATTCCTTCTTATCTCTTAGTTGTACTTTTTATCCCTTCTTATCTCTTAGTTGTACTTTTTGTTAATATTTTATTTTTGTGCTTATCATAATACTGTTCACCGTACTGTTCCTTGAGCTTATCACTTCACTGTAGCTCAAG
>NW_021514468.1:0-326 GCF_001605985.2 Dendrobium catenatum | reverse complement strand
TATTTATATTTCTGGTCTTTTTCTTCTTCTCTTTTTGCTGTTATCAAAAAGGGGGAGAAAATATTGGTTGTTCGTATCTTTTCACTCGTATTTTTTTATATTGTTTGTTCATATCTTTTACTCATATTTTTTTGTATCCTTGTTTGTATCGTATTTCTATTTTGTAGTAGTGTTTTTGTTGCATCTTTAAAATTTAAAAAAAAAAGGAAAAAGTTAAAATTGTTATACAGAGCCTCTTTATTTTTCATATGATCATCAATTCAGTGGGGAGTTTAAGAGATTCTTAGAATTTAAAATTATACAAATAATAATTATTTTGCCATCAT
>NW_021514467.1:0-1302 GCF_001605985.2 Dendrobium catenatum | reverse complement strand
ATGAAAGTGTATAGCACTCCAACATGAGAAATGAATTGAATGTGTTTAAATTTCTAATTATGCGGAACTTAATGTGCAATTTTCTCTTTTATGAAGATAGTTAAAAATAAGACTATTTCCTTAGGAACATATTATATTATAATATATATATATATATATATATATATATAATATATATATATATTTATATAATTATTAATTATTTCCTTATTTATTCTCTTTAATTTTTTTAAAAAGTTAGTAGATAATTTTAAGGGAAAAATAATTTATCATAACGATAGAATTATCTAAAATAAATTTATTTTTTTAATTAGTATTCCAGCAATTGTATCTCAACTAGGCATATAACTGCTCACAAAATAGTGCAAAGTAAATAAAATGTAAAAGATAAAGGTAAAAGAATAAAAATGCTCATACTGATTTATAATGGTTCAACCAACAAGTCTATTCCCACTCACTAAATCGTATCCTTTATATTTCAATTAGTATTTTCTCTTTCTACTCCCAACAAGGCAAAAAAGCCTCTCTCATTCACAAGGTAATGGACAAATCCTCATACTACTCTTCTCCTAAAAAAGGCCTAAAAATCCTTCTTTGACTAAATCCACAAGACCTCCATGAGATCTCCCTAGGCTTTACAACTAGACCCTATAAGCTCTCTTCCAAGAGATTTTGCTACAATCTAGAGAAATAGAAGTATATGATTGGAGAAATAATAATTTGAACACCTCACAAATTTTTAGGATCTACAGTAATTCTCACCTTGCTAACCATGTACCATATGAATGGCATAGAAATCAACCAAGCTCACACTTTGAGAATTTAACATATAACTTCCACTGCCTCAGAGTCTCCAAAGTTAATTTTAAATGAACATCATGATCCTCCTCAAATTTTGAATACCCTAAAATATCATCAATGAATATAGTAATAAATTAATTCAAATACTCCGTGAACATTCGATCCATTAGATCTATGATATCAATAGAGCATTCACCACAGCAAATGGCATCACTAGAAACTCGTATTGCCTGTATATGATACTGAAAGATATATTCACCACATCTTTTGTGTTCACCTTTAACTGTGATACCACGATCTCAAATCAAGCTTAGAAAAAAAATTGCTTCGTTCAACTGACCAATCGTATCATCGATTTTAGGCAAAAGGATACTTATTCTTCTTTATCACTTTATTCAACTTTTGATAATTTATACACATCCTCAGAGGTGAGCTTTGGGAAGATTGTAAGTGCTTTGATGGCACTTGAAAGTTCGACATGGATGTTAAGCCCTTATGAAC
>NW_021514466.1:0-604 GCF_001605985.2 Dendrobium catenatum | reverse complement strand
CCACCCATAAGCATCATCTCCTTCAAAAATAGGAAGCTTTAATTTCCTCATGCGGTTATCGGCTGGGTTGAAGGTTCTTCCATCTCCCCATGTCCCTTAAGTGAATCCCTCTCCCTGTGGTCTTCCCCTCCTCTCCCCCGGGTAAGGATTTTGGATCCCCCTCCATGGGGGTTCTCTTGGCTCTCCATAGCCCATGCCGTAGTCTTCCCTTCTTCCTCCATAGCCTCCTCCCATGTGCATCGTGGGTCCCCCTTGCTCCCATGTGGCACGGTTCCCTTGCGGAAATCCCCCTACCTGATTCGGCCACCCCTCACGTGTGTCGTGGGGGCCCACCGAGCCCATGTATGGCCGGCCCCCTTGGCCGCCGGTCATCCCCCAAGGGCCGCCCACTCTAGACCCTTCGCCCCCTTCCTTTGACCATTGCCCCTGCATGCCCTCTTCACTTTGGATCACTCCCTCTTCCCTAATTGAAAAATTAGGGTTAGGGTTTGGCACCAGCGATCTCCCTTTTTCCTTAGAATTTGATTGAACAACTTGAGCTTCTACCAATTTACGGATCATCTTTTCCATTCCTCCAAACCTCTCCTCTAGGGTTGAGAATTTT
>NW_021514465.1:0-796 GCF_001605985.2 Dendrobium catenatum | reverse complement strand
TCAACCAGGTTGACCCAGGGCTTGGAAATGGATCCGAAAGGTTTGATTTGATATTTGAAAGTTGCTGGAGGTGGTTATACTCAATTCAGAGTTCATTTGGTTTGAAATCACCATTTGAGCCCATAGGGGGTATTTTGGTCATTTTGACCCCTGGTCAACTGGAGGTCAAAATGGATCAACCAAAATGTAGTTTAATATTCAATGAGTTATAATTAAGGGTCTGGAAGAATCCTAGGGTCTCGAGTAGATCCTAGGGTCTGGAGTCTAGAAGGGTCATAGGATCTAGAATGGATCATAAGGTCTAGATCTAGGAGAATCCTAGGGTCTAAGAAGATCCTAAGGTCTAGATTTTTCTAGAGGAATCCTAAAGTCTAGATTGGTCTGGAGATTGAACTGATTTATGGTCAGATTTGATCTGGGGTTAGGATTGATCTGGAGTCTGGATGGGTCCTTAGTGACCTCATACAAAAAATGAGGTCAACAACCATACATGACAACAGTCAAAATGTAACGACCCCAAGATCCGTGTAGCGAAAGGATTCATCTGATCGTTCTATTTCCTCTTTTTTTTTCTTTATTTCTTCTTTCTATCGGTTTCCTCATCTGTTGTTCATATCAATGCATACATACATATATCCAGAGCCAGAGATAATTACATTACAGAAAAGAAACAGCAGCGGATACTATAATTCACATATAATACAACAGTCAGAGTACAGCCAAAAGAGAAATCTACACTAACCGTACAGACTACAAAAGAAAAAAGCTACAGAACTCGGCAGAAAGATCTTCAAGC
>NW_021514464.1:0-210 GCF_001605985.2 Dendrobium catenatum | reverse complement strand
GTTTGCTACGTTCGGTTCGTCGTCTTCCCTTCGCTCCAGCCGTTCGCCACTTTCTCCAGTCCGAAGTCACAGCTTTTTCGCGGCGATTAATCCAGTGAGTTGGCCTTTAACATTATTCTACAATTTCGCATGCCCGTCCGAACAGGTGTTCTTCTCCATTACCGTCTCGACGCTGTCACCGCCATCCTCCTCCTTATTGCCGGTGCTAAC
>NW_021514463.1:0-205 GCF_001605985.2 Dendrobium catenatum | reverse complement strand
GGGTATTATTCACCACTAGCACGTCATATCTAACAAAAATAATATTCCCAAAATAAAGGAAATGAAAACTAGATTAAACTAAGATGGTTCCACGAAGGGTGTTGTCCATTACTAGCTCGTCCTATCCTAAGAAAATGAAAAATCCTAAACTAAAGGAATAGAAAATTGGATTAAATTAGGATGGTGTCCACCTCTAGCATGTCTA
>NW_021514462.1:0-224 GCF_001605985.2 Dendrobium catenatum | reverse complement strand
GCCGAAAGGGCCCAGCGGAAAGGCAAACAAGTTTGGATGCCGAAGCCTCGAAAGGAAAAGATCTTTGAAGAAAAAGACAGATCATGCGTGACATCCGGAGCAGTCTCCCGGAGATCCGCCTCTGCTAACAAAACTCGTCAGAAATGGGTCCAAAAGAAGGCCCATAATGACAACAATTATATTGACGGTCGACATCCTGTAGAGTCTTCCAGGAGATCCCGTCA
>NW_021514461.1:0-224 GCF_001605985.2 Dendrobium catenatum | reverse complement strand
TCTGGAGACCAAAATCTCGCAGAGAAGAAGAAAGAATGAATGAGCTGGGCGTGACATCCGGTACAGCTTCCCGGAGATCCGCCCCCACTAACCAGCATCGTCAGAGATGGGTTCCAAAGAAGACCCACGATGACACCAAACAAGACGGTCGACACCTTGGAGAATCCTCCAGGGGATCCCGTCGATTGCCAGCCCCTCCAAAAGAAGAAACCAACTTTGATCGC
>NW_021514460.1:0-213 GCF_001605985.2 Dendrobium catenatum | reverse complement strand
TCTTCAACAAAGTGATTACATGTACTAATCCCTTAATATATGAAGTTTCAGTTGAGAAAGCTTTCAGATCAAAACATGAATAACAAAAAAATCAGAATCAACAAGTTAAATGACAAAGACATTGGAGGTTTTGGAAGATGCATATAGAAAACTATTCCAGAGAAGGCTCCATCAATAGCTTAAAGAGAAGACACATTAAGTTTTTCGACCTAA
>NW_021514459.1:0-202 GCF_001605985.2 Dendrobium catenatum | reverse complement strand
TCAAAAATAACAAGAAAAATTAGAACTCCTGTTTAGGTTATTTTTATTGAGAAAAAGATTTTCACAATTCACCCCCCTCTTGTCATTTAGTAATTTCATTTTACTCTATCTTGAAGTCTTCAACAATACAAAATATGATTTCTCTGAAATGTTAGTACACATAATAACAAACAAATATATATCCAATATATAATAGTAAAAA
>NW_021514458.1:0-327 GCF_001605985.2 Dendrobium catenatum | reverse complement strand
TTTAGAAAATATTTAGCGGCTTAATTTTTGGTTTGCTTCAAAGATGGTGTAAAATATTCTAAATGCAGTTATGTTAGAAATATAGAAAATTCCAGTGCATTTCGAATACGTGCAAATTCATTTTTTGTGTATTTCAAATTCCTCCCAGTTGGGCTATTTCCAAATATGCCGCAAATTTACCACCTACCTAACACTTCTTTTGATGATCGTCATCGTCGACTGCCACCTGCTAATGTTGGCTGCTACAGCCGGCCACCACCGGCCGGTTGACGCCCTCCACCGCTGACGACCGTTGTGCACCTCTAACCAGTCACAACCGTCGATTGC
>NW_021514457.1:0-274 GCF_001605985.2 Dendrobium catenatum | reverse complement strand
GGACGGGAACCAATAGAAGTCGCGTTATCGACTTTTAAAGGATTCCCAAAAATCTTCCCCAAACCATGGAGAATACACAAAGCAAACAGATGAGGCCTAAGATTTGGAAAAGAGATTAATCCAGATGGGAATAACCGGAGACTCGATTTCCACATCTAAAATAGGCGACCACTTAACCAATTTCATGAAACAATTGTTAACGAAAGAGGATCTATGAGCAAATACCCTACAATAATTCAAATCATTGAAAAGCTTAATCAAGACATTCTGATTG
>NW_021514456.1:0-317 GCF_001605985.2 Dendrobium catenatum | reverse complement strand
TTCAAAATGTTATATTTATTATACTATATGATCTATTAAAAAAATTTAGTTTAAATATTTAATTTAATATGCATAATTAGAATTAGGCCATAAGTAATAATATTATACGACCACAAATTATACTATATGATTAGCTATTTTTAAATAATCCTACCATTGAATCTATATTTTCTAAACAAGATAAATTCAAATTTTGAAAATTTAACTGTTCATACTATAAAACCAAGTTTGTATTGTACAAAATTTAATTAATGTTCCCTAATTTAACACCATAGCTTAAGGAATATAATGATGATCTAATTATCACAAATAATTAT
>NW_021514455.1:0-337 GCF_001605985.2 Dendrobium catenatum | reverse complement strand
TTATTTCGCATGAAACCTAATGAATCTATTTCAGACAAGAACACAATATTCACACAAATTGTCACTTCTTTGCATGCACTTGGTAGTGAATTAACTAATGCTGAAATGGTCAATAAGATTTTTTGTTGTTTACCTACTGCTTATGATGCTAACATTACTGTAATTACAGAGTCTAAAGATCTAAACATTTATTCTATTGACAATCTTCTTGGTTTACTCATTGCTAATGAGCAAGGAGTAAGTCAAAGAAAGATTGATGCAGGTGAACCACGAAAGGACAAGAATATTGCACTAAAGGTAGAAGAGTCATAGAGTGAACACTCACAACCTGAGGATG
>NW_021514454.1:0-527 GCF_001605985.2 Dendrobium catenatum | reverse complement strand
TTCATTAATCAAAAAGAATAATTACAAAATATTATAAAAACATAATTAATGATGTGCAAACGAAACTGCTTTGTAAAGCAGCTTTTTAATATAAAAAAAAATTGCTTCTGTCCATTTCTTTTAAGGTGTCTTTGATTTTGTATGGGACGATTTTCTTATCACTTTTTAAAATAAAATTTTAACATAAAAATTAAAATTTTTATACTAAAAATTTATTTTTAAATATCATAAAAAAATCGCTCCAAACAAAACCAAAGACTCCTTACAAAAAACGGACAGAAGCAGCTCTTTTAAGTTTTAACTCCTCATCTATAAATACGCGCAAAGGCCACGCCTTTTCTCCACGCACACTGTTTTCAACGCCTCGCTAGACAGAGAAACAGAGGAGAGAGAAAAAATGGTGGTGAAGCCGGCGCCGGGGAGGAGATCGTCGGAGCCCTTGGGGCCGGCGGCATGCGAAAGCGACGCCAAGAAGCTTGAGTTCATAGAAGAGATGACGGCGAATGCCGAACAGGTGCAAAAGAGGG
>NW_021514453.1:0-317 GCF_001605985.2 Dendrobium catenatum | reverse complement strand
CCTATTCGTCCCTAGACAATTTCCTCTGGATTCTCACTTCGAACTATTCGTCCAGATGAAATGTCCTGTTCGTCCCTGGACGACTCCTCTGGAATTTCAGTTTGAACTATTTGTCCAGATGAAATGTCCTATTTTTCCTTGGACGATCTTCTCTGGATTCTTACATCGAACTGTTCGTCTAGACGAATTGACCCCTTCGTCCCTGGATGATGTTCTCTATTCTTTGAACTTGTGATTTGTCCTTCTTTTTTGTCCTAATGAACCTTGTAAATAATGATTTATACAGGATGAACCATGATCGTACGGGATGATGATCG
>NW_021514452.1:0-504 GCF_001605985.2 Dendrobium catenatum | reverse complement strand
TCTGGTGTTAGACCCGGCGTCACCTGGAAGTTCGAGTATTAGTTGGTAGTATGGCCTTGAATAGAACTTCGGGCCTTGAGCAGAACGTTGGGCCTTCGGCAGAACGTCGGGCCTTAAGCAGAGTGTCAGGCCTTAAGGAGAGCGTCGGGTCTTGAGTAGAATGTCGAGCCTTGAGCAGAGCATCGGGCCTTCAGCAGAACGTCG
The DNA here is from genome assembly GCF_001605985.2 of Dendrobium catenatum. NCBI lineage: Eukaryota > Viridiplantae > Streptophyta > Magnoliopsida > Asparagales > Orchidaceae > Dendrobium > Dendrobium catenatum. The sequence continues at coordinate 300 of NW_021514452.1, read as the reverse complement.
GACCTTGAGCAGAATGTCGGGCCTTGAGTAGAGCGTCGGGCCTTCAGCAGAACGTCAGGCCAGAATGTCGGGCCTTGAGCAGAATGTAGGGCCTTGAGCAGAGCGTTGGGCCTTCAGCAGAACGTCGGGCCTTCAGGAGAATGTCAGGCCTTGAGCAGAATGTCGGGCCTTGAGCAAAGCGTCGGGCCTTCAGCAGACGTCGGGCCAGAATGTCGGGCCAGAACGTTGGGCCTTGAGGTGGTGGTGCGGCGAAGCTCTGGAGGTGGTCCGACGAGGCTTCGGCGGTGGTCCAACGAAGTT
>NW_021514451.1:0-332 GCF_001605985.2 Dendrobium catenatum | reverse complement strand
AAGAGCTAAACTTAGGATACTAAATTCCTAAGTTCTAACTTCCTAGCAAATATCTTAAAATCCTTTTCACTGCTGTCAAATGTGACTCTTTTGTATCTAATTGAAATCTAGCACACAAGCAAACACTAAACATGATATCGGTTTGGCTTGCAGTCAAGTAAAGTAAAGATCCAATAATCCCTCTAAATTTCTTTTAATCAACAGATTTTCCCTTAAAATCCTTATCCAATTGAACTGAGGAACTCATTGGTGTACTAACAGGTTTAGCATTGTCCATTTCATATTTTTTAAGGAAGTCCTTAACATATTTAGATTGGCTAAGAAATGTACAT
>NW_021514450.1:0-431 GCF_001605985.2 Dendrobium catenatum | reverse complement strand
TAAAATCATCGATGAGAGAGTATATTAAGTGGGTCAGTGTGGGTTGGAGAGTGGGGCCGAGTGAGAGACATGCATAGTTGTCAGGTCTAGGAGAGAGGGCAAGGATCATGTGTAAAATCCGAAAACAACATTATTAGGTCGTCACACGCTTTTCAAAGCGCCGCGATGTGTTTTAAGTGAAAAATTCAAGGTTTTCGGATTTTAACGGAAATAATTTTAGAAGATCTTACGTAAAATTCTGATCGTTTTGATATATAACACATATACCTAATTTTGTTTATTTTAAGAATTAAAATTGATTTAGTCTCGAAAATGCCGATTTTACCCCTCATAAGTATTAAGGCCAAAATAGATTAAGGGCAAGAGGGTCAATTACGAAACACTTTCTCCCTTAATAGCATAAACCGAACCCTCCTCCCTCTTCTATTCAC
>NW_021514449.1:0-203 GCF_001605985.2 Dendrobium catenatum | reverse complement strand
TTGTTTAGAAAAGAAAATTACATAGCTAAAAGAGATTCGAGGGAGGGAAATAATCAATGGTTTTTATCCCTTTAACTGATTTTTAGATGTCAAAATATTGACTACAAATTATCAAAAACAAAAATAAGGCATGAAACATCATTTCAACTATAACCAAAAATAAGATAAATAATAAACAAAAAGAAATGAAACAGAGATGAAAC
>NW_021514448.1:0-358 GCF_001605985.2 Dendrobium catenatum | reverse complement strand
CGCTTATTTTGGGTGGCGGTTCGCTGCCACCGACTTAAGTGGGCCCCACAGGTGTAAAAATAGCCGTTTTTGCTATTTTGGGGTCCAAAAAATTCTGAAAAAATTCATAAAATTTTCCAAAAATAGAAAATTCCGAAATTGTCTATAACTCCCTCTTATTCTCTTCAAAACCTATAAATAGACCCCCTAAGCCTTTAGGAAACTGGCAACTCCTCTTTCTTTCTCCCTCTGGCTCTCTGGCGGCTGAGGCTTTCACTATTTACGAGCGGGAAATTTCCCCTGCTCGAGTTAGCACCCCTCGCGCGCAGGAGTTACAGGATTTCTTCTCCTCCCCACGGCTCTCTGGCGGCTGATGCTT
>NW_021514447.1:0-200 GCF_001605985.2 Dendrobium catenatum | reverse complement strand
TTCCGCCCGGCCCTGTGTCCGCCTACTGTAAAACTGGACCGGCTGGGCCGGTCCAGGTTGAGCCGGTCCAAGCTGGACCGGCATAACAGTGATGCATTTATGTATTTTCCTATTCATGTTCTAGTTTAACCATTGTACCACTGAGCGGAATTAGTTCGTGTTATAGCCCAGAGGGCAATTTAGTATTTGTCTTTTGTTCC
>NW_021514446.1:0-268 GCF_001605985.2 Dendrobium catenatum | reverse complement strand
GAGAACGAGGGAGTTGAGTTAATCCAACCATTTCTCAAGCTGAGGGAGAGCAGTTCAGGAGAAGTGGAGTATGCAGCGGCTTGGGTATTTCGGGAGCTAGAAGATCGAAATGTGGAGAAGCTGTCGCATAAAAAATGGGAGGGAATTAGGCTTTGGTTATATTTGTTTATTCAAGTGAGCAGTTCTTTCCAGGGATAAGAAGATGGAAATCTGCTATTTTGGGGGATTTGTAGGATTTTGGCAAGGATACGTGCACCTCATTTTGTGT
>NW_021514445.1:0-393 GCF_001605985.2 Dendrobium catenatum | reverse complement strand
AGCAAGCTCCCCTTAAAATGTCATAACAACCATTCCAACAAGCAAAGTCAAAGAAGTTACCTACATAGCAAACGAGCAAGCATTAATGTGGAAGCTAGGTCGTCGAGCAATAATATGAAAGTTAAGTCGTCGAAGTAGCGAACTCAAATAGCATGAAAGAGAGAAAGTAAACTAAACACGGTCGAAGGAGCGAGGATCAGAGCGTTTGGTCAAAGGAGCAAGTTTCGATGGACGGAGCGAAGGATCGGAGAAAAGGAGTGAAGTCGAACAGTGAATTGAAGGCACTATCGGAGGTGTCAAACACAAGGAGCAAAGTCAAACGTCGACCAAAGAGCTAAGTTGAACATCGATAGTTGTCGAATGCAAGGAGTGAAGTCAAACACCAACCAAGGA
>NW_021514444.1:0-340 GCF_001605985.2 Dendrobium catenatum | reverse complement strand
ACTTCGTCACTTACCATTGTTGATAATGCCAACGCAAACAGTCACTTATAAGATTGATAAATGCCGTCAACATCAACTCTAACTCCCAACTTCAACACTTGAATTTGTGTTGAATTCTTGCTAAAGAAATCTTTAAACTTCAACCAACTAATGTATTCTTAGAATGTCTTTCCCTAATCAAATACAAATACTAATAGGATCACTTTAATTGGGACAAGTCCCATAATTTTTCCCTTTCTAAGGTTTGCAACATAAAAATTTTGGCGTCACAATTCTTGTACTCTTTTCTTTAATTGTATGTTCATTGGATACAACAACAACAACAACATCAAGCCTTTAT
>NW_021514443.1:0-205 GCF_001605985.2 Dendrobium catenatum | reverse complement strand
TCATTCAGTTTGTTCTTAAAGACCCACTTTGTTCCAAATACACTTTGTCCTTTAGGTCTTTCCACAAGTTCCCAAACATCATTCCTAACAAATTGATTCAACTCTTCTTGTATTGCTAAAATCCAAAACTCATCAGAAAGGGCTTGGTTAATGGTGGTGGGTTCAGTCATAGAAATAAAGGCAGAGTGGTTCACCTCCTTCCTAA
>NW_021514442.1:0-308 GCF_001605985.2 Dendrobium catenatum | reverse complement strand
GTCATGTGGGACTCCTTAGGGTCAGCTTGAAATCTAGCGCAAAGACAAACACTAAACATGATATCAGATTGGCTCGCAGTAAAGTAAAGTAAAGATCCAATCATGCCTCTATACTTCTTCTGATCAACAGACTTACCACTTGGGTCCTGATCCAATAGAGAACTAGAAGTCATAGGAGTGTTAATTGGCTTGGCTTTGTCCATTTCATATTTCTTCAAAATGTCCTTTATGTATTTTGTTTGATTTAAAAAGGTTCCATCCTCCAATTGTCTTATGCTGAACCCCAAAAAGTAGGACAACTCTCCCAT
>NW_021514441.1:0-342 GCF_001605985.2 Dendrobium catenatum | reverse complement strand
TTCATGAACATGTATTTCCCTTCCAAAAATCTATCCCAACACCTCCAATTCCTATTACAGCTACATCCCCACCTACCGCTATAATCTCTCCCTTGACTCTAGTTCCACATACGCTTCCAACTTCAACCCCCACCTCTACTAATACTTCAGAAATTCCATCTCCTAATGAACCCAAGCCAATTTTCTCTCCTTCCTCTTCAGCCAATTCAGCTCTTGGCCTTCCACCGTCCCCACCTCGTCCTACTCGTCATTCTATGGTGACCAGATTGCAAACGGGAAAACTGAAGCCTAAAACTGTATTTAATCTTCAACACATTGTTGTAGATACTTCAGATCCTACCT
>NW_021514440.1:0-200 GCF_001605985.2 Dendrobium catenatum | reverse complement strand
AGACATAAAGAGTAAATTCATATCAATATTCACTTGATAAAACTAAAAAGCATAACTGAAATATCTTTTTCTCCCTTTTTTTTTGGCTTTTTCTCCCTTTTTTTTGGCATGGAAGCATACTATGATCTACAAACATGCAAAAAACACAGAAAAAAATCTCTAACAAACCTACTTCAATTTATGAGCTATATGTAACATAG
>NW_021514439.1:0-456 GCF_001605985.2 Dendrobium catenatum | reverse complement strand
AATATATCGTATTTTTAAACCAAGTAGTGAATTCTTTTTCCACTATCTTCTGGACTTCTCCTTCTTCAGATGCACTAAGACCATCAATGAACCTCCAACAAATTCATATCTTGAGTTTAGAACAAAGTCTAAAAGAAAATCGAAAATATAAACAACTTAACTCATACTTACTCGAGATACGGCTCCACTTCATCACAGTTAAGCAAGATGTATAATGTGATAATTGTCATCTCCTTATCGGTCAAATAGCGCACGGTGCTATCGCCTAAAGGTTCCCTAATTCCACTGAATACAAATATATTAGAGGATTTACCAACATTTCGAGATGCTGAATTTTCAACTGATTGAGATATGGTTTCAAAATAATACGAACAAAACTGAGTTATCTCATATGTTAAATATGCTTCATAGATAGAGCTTTCGGGTCGTGATTTGTTCTTAGCGGTCTTCTTAAGT
>NW_021514438.1:0-868 GCF_001605985.2 Dendrobium catenatum | reverse complement strand
ATTCACTTATCGACCCGCGCAGCATCCCTAGGCGTCATGTGTGTATCAATAACACACTCGCCGGGGCCCATTCTGGTCGAGATCGTATTTTCCCCTTTAGTGTACCTATGTGTATACAAACTACGGTGCACTTGTGCGGGGGTATTTTGAAATAATTGTAGTTGTGCATGTAACTGTTATTTGAGTGCACACAACTTTTCATTTGAGAGCTTGTACACGCCTTCTGTCCGCTAGTACGAGTGTTGCGGATCCGGTGGCGGGGCGTAGCAGCTTATGAATAAAGTTGCTCGTTGCTTCGTACAGGTAGACTGTTGTACAATACTCGTTGCATTCTACGGGTGGATCGTAGTGTACTAACTAATCTCCTGCTTTTTTTTTTGTTGATGCTTGCATTCGTTGTACATTAATCATCATCACATAAATGGACTATTATATGATTGAAAACTCTTTTGTTTGTTTGAAGGGTCTTTGACAGCGATCTATAAGAATTTGTATTTATTGCAGTCTTGCGACATTTCTGCTATCACTACTTACGAGAAAATCAACATGCTTGTGTGCAAATTGACATTGACTGATTTTCTTGTGGACGTTAGCTTCAAGCATATGTGATTGTTGATAAATCACCATATTCACTGCATATTCCTTGTATGCGTTATGGCCCTTCATCCTCACTTTTGAGTAACATATGACGTACATTATAAGCTTTTGTCGTCATTTGCTTGCTAGCTTTCTTCCAGTGTTGGTTGGTATTAGCATCTTGATTAACATGAAGGTTCTCAATATTTTATCAGAAGCCTCATACTTTTGATGTATGATTGCTATGAATGCTAGACACTAAATATCATCATTTGTAGGTGATCATGCTTGC
>NW_021514437.1:0-299 GCF_001605985.2 Dendrobium catenatum | reverse complement strand
GATGACGGAATCATGGGTTCTTGATCGGGTCTATCATCCATTCCCCCACCATCCGCTTTAAGTGCAAGATGGTGAAAATTTTGAATTTTAAATATCAAACTTCTTAAATTTCTAAATTCAAACCTATCCTACTATTATATGTCCGATAACACGTATTCTCTACATATCTGATTGACAACTAGCCTTAATCGAAAGTTCTCTCTCGTTAGTAGGAGTAATTAACTATAGGGGCTTGCACCTATATATAGGAAACCAAAACTTAGATCATAAAATCCTCGCAAAATGAGGGCAAAATCTCT
>NW_021514436.1:0-797 GCF_001605985.2 Dendrobium catenatum | reverse complement strand
TCTGATCTGTACGATTCTGATTCTATTCTGATTTGATATGATCTGTACGATTCTGATTCTGTTCTGATTTGATATACGATTCTGTTCTGATTTCTGTTTGGATTTCTATCTGATGTGTTTGATGTGGACTCTGAGGATTTTAATTGGAGGTTTGTTGTCTTGCTGAGCTGTTGTAGCTCATCCTTATTTTCTGCATGGTTTTCAGGTTCTGGGAATGGGAAGGAAGTCCAGGAGTAGAAGTTCGGAGTCCGATCTGTTATAGGTATTTTGTCCTTTTAGTTTTTGTACAGTCATGGATTTTCTATTCTGCTTTTCTTTCTGACTGAAAGTCATGAGCTGTATTTGTACATGATTTTTTTGAGGAAGAAAAAAATAGATTATCTGTTCCGCTACATTTGATGTTTATAGTAGCTCTGTGTGTCTGTTTATGTATGAAATGTTTAGAAGAAAGTTCTGAAACAAATTCCAAAGCCAGATCCTGGAATTAGTTCAGTCAGTCTGAATGTTCAGGCCCCACGACCCAATGCGAGCGGTTGGGTCGTGACAAATGGTGAGCCCATCGTCGATACAAACCTGCGACAACTCGATCCTCGTATCGGCGGCGAGCTTCTCGTTCAATTTGATCACAGCTTCCCTCACAAAATTGATGAATTCTGGAACGTTTTTTTGAGGAGGATGCGCAACTGTTCCAAGCCAAAGTGTGTTGTCATAACAGATGAGCCCTCCAACTCTCACCAGCTTCAATAGCCTCTCATGGTATTCCCAATAGCTTGATTTTTCAGCATCAACAAAGGCGA
>NW_021514435.1:0-315 GCF_001605985.2 Dendrobium catenatum | reverse complement strand
CGGGAGAGCTGGACGTGGGCTTCTTGATCAGGAGCTGCCCGTGAGTTCTGTCACGGGATCAGCAGACAGCGCCGGTGGGCGCGTGATGCAGCTCTGATATGCGCTGTAGGCCGAACAAGCGAAAGCATGGTGCGGAATCGGGCTCGGACGGGGTCCTCATGGAGACTGACGGGATCGCGCAGGTGTTGCACGCGAATGCGGGCTGCAGACCGCGGCGGCTGACGAGCACGATCAAAGTTGGGCACTGTCCGGTGGCAAGCAGGCCGTAGGGTGCTTGCGGACTTGTTCTGACAGGTAGAGACGGAGCTGGCTTGA
>NW_021514434.1:0-202 GCF_001605985.2 Dendrobium catenatum | reverse complement strand
GTGCATGAGTTGGTTGTTCGCCTCGTTGCAAGCGCCGGGAATGGGTTTTCAAAGTTTTAGGGTTTAGGAAATACTACCTGCGCGAGGTCGACACGTAGATCGAGGAAAGAGCATCATTTTTTGTTATAATTAATTACAATTAGTTATAATAAAAAAACTAAGTATAATAAATAATTAATCATAATTAATTATAATAATTAAT
>NW_021514433.1:0-271 GCF_001605985.2 Dendrobium catenatum | reverse complement strand
AGTTTGGATTCCAATCACATGAAGTGCGAATTATTACCGTCCGGACAGTCGGACACCCAATACAGACGCGCCACATCACTCAAATACACTGGGTCCCAGTGTATTTTAATGACGTGGCGCGTTTGGATTGGTTTTAGATGAATCCGGACACCGGACGTAATAATTTGCCCACACGAAGACACATAGATTTTCTCTTTTTTTACACATTTTGTGTACAGAGAATAATTTTTTTCATTTGGAGTCACTTTTATTTTTTTATCCTTTTATTTAT
>NW_021514432.1:0-238 GCF_001605985.2 Dendrobium catenatum | reverse complement strand
ATAATAATATAATATTATATGTAAAAAAAAGGGGGACTTTCAAAAAAATGTTGAAGACCCCGGCCGTCGTACGTTAGGTCCGACCAGGATGGTTTCAAATTGAAGACCTCGTGTCGTCGATCTTAGATCCGGCCGAGATGGTTTTAAAATACAAGACCTCGTACCGTCGATTTCAAATCCGGTCGGGAAGAATTCAAATTAAAGACCTCGTGTCGTCGATCTTAGATCCGACCGAGAT
>NW_021514431.1:0-239 GCF_001605985.2 Dendrobium catenatum | reverse complement strand
GGCTCGGGCTGGTTCATCTTAGGGCTTTTACCGGCGGCTCATACCGCCGGTAATAAAATTACTTAACACCGGCGGTTTTGGCTGCCGGTATAGCGCCGATAAGTTTAAGGGCAAGCGGTATACCCGGCGATTTTGTGACCGCCGCTATTTCCGGCGGCATAAACTTGACAAACGACCGGTTTGGCCGCCAGTATTAACCGGCGGCCTAACCGCCGGGTAAACCGCCGTTAGTACCGGCG
>NW_021514430.1:0-238 GCF_001605985.2 Dendrobium catenatum | reverse complement strand
CGTCGAACTTCTGCTCGTCAGCGGACTTCTACTCGTCAACGAACTTTCATCGTTCTTCTGCCTGAGGTTGTACTTCTGCACGACGTCGGACTTCTGCTCGTCAGCGGACTTCTACTCGTCGTCGGACTTCTGCTCGTCGACGAACTTTCATTGGTCTTCTACCCGACAATACTTCTACCCGACGTCAGACTTCTGCTCGTCAGCGGACTTCTACTCGTCATCGGACTTCTGCCCGTCG
>NW_021514429.1:0-620 GCF_001605985.2 Dendrobium catenatum | reverse complement strand
TTTTTTTTTTTTTTTTTTTTTCTTGATACAGTTATATGATGATGAGTACATTAATTTAATTTTATATAGAACACTTTCAATTAATTTTATATAGAACACTTTCAGAAAATTTCATAGAGGATATTTCCTTTAGCTTCTGCAGCAGCAAAGGCAGCTCATTTATGGCCTCAAAAGTTTGTTGACTGGTACTGGATAATCTGTACCCAAAAGAAACTCTTCAGCTTTAACTATAGTTTTTAATATGCTATATCTTTGATATGCTTTACTATGATTTTCTTCTTCTTATATCTTACATTATCCTTATCTTTTTTTTTTAGTTTTCTGAGGTTATTTGTACCAAGATTAGAGACTTTGGTCTTCCTAGTTGAATATGATATGCTAATTAAATTTTTGAAGAAATTATTTTGTTTAATGAGCTTGTTGACATAAATTTTATTTTACTACAACTCTACTGTCAGAATCTATTAGTTAAATGCTTGGTCCATTTTAATCATATACTCACTCATATGAGAGATCATGACTCCTGAGTTAATCAAATTTATCATTTTCTGTCCAGGATCCTCATGAATTTTTGAATATCTTGCTTGACGAGCTTGTTGACATTTTGGAGAAAGAGGGAA
>NW_021514428.1:0-251 GCF_001605985.2 Dendrobium catenatum | reverse complement strand
CACATAATAGCTGACATAAAGACAGTTAAGAGAGTTGCCATTTGCATGTTTTACATTCTTGCAACTTGTATAGTTTTGATGATTCTAAATATTATTTTTTTAAGTATTATATTCTCCTAACACTTTTTGAAAGAATTATTTTTTCTCTTTTGTGAACTAACATTTTAGGATAATCGAATTTCAGACTAATGAAGACTTCAATTTCAGCATAAGCTAGTTTGTAAATTGAAGTCTGTATTTTTTAATTTATT
>NW_021514427.1:0-267 GCF_001605985.2 Dendrobium catenatum | reverse complement strand
AATATTGCATTACTATTTGATTTGAGTAAAATCCATATAAAACTATTTTACCAAGTTAAAAAATACACGAATTTAAAAAAAAAAATCTGGCAAAATATTTGAAAATTTCGTGTAACTTAAGATTATATGTGTTAAATATTGAGCCAAATTTTCAGAAAAAAATGGTGTGCTTCAGTAAAGACGAATAATATCCAGCTTACCTTAGTGCCCAGACACTTATAAATCATGAAAGCGGATTTATAAAAAAGTGTCGCTGCCCATGATTTC
>NW_021514426.1:0-346 GCF_001605985.2 Dendrobium catenatum | reverse complement strand
GCTTCATCTGCAATGTATTTCCTCAAGGAAGAGATATAAAATACATTATGTACTCCACTCAAGTGAGATGGCAAAATCAATTTGTAAGCTACACTGCCAACTCTCTCTGAAATTTCAAATGGGCCAACATACCTTGGACTCAGTTTTCCAACTTTGCCAAATCTCTTTATACCCTTCATAGGACTAACCTTGAGGAATACAAACTCTCCAACATCAAATTCAACAAATCTATGCTTGGCATCGTAGTACTTCTTCTGTCTGTCTTGCACGGCCTTCAATCGATCACGAATCAACCTTATCTTTTCAGTGGCATCATCTATTAAATCAGCTCCAATGATCTTTCTTT
>NW_021514425.1:0-234 GCF_001605985.2 Dendrobium catenatum | reverse complement strand
TTGGGAACTTGCATAACATAACCATCAACAAATTTGATGGCTGAAGATAAAGCAAATGCTGAAAAAAAGACTACAGAATCAACTCTAAGAGATGGATTATTGGGAGCTCACAAACCAGATTTTGAAGTCAAAATTCCTGGTTTTCGGGAGGAAGTTACAACAGTTTCTACAATTACATCTCCCTCAACTACTTCGGTGACTGCTTCATTTGTTAGTGGTAATCCCATTTCATCC
>NW_021514424.1:0-250 GCF_001605985.2 Dendrobium catenatum | reverse complement strand
TATGTTATTCTAGTTATGATCTTTTAACAAGAATATCCTTAGTTTAGCCATACACCTTTTGCTAAATTATTCCTAGACTCAACCCTATTATATTTGGTTGAGTTAGTCTTAGTAGTCATGTTTTCTTGGTTTTATAACACCATTAATAACCTTTGTATAGATTCCTTTTGGTCATATCCATTTCCATCTTGAATCAGACATACTTTTTTTATTGGGTCATTCTATTTTTTAATCATCTCATATAATCAAA
>NW_021514423.1:0-266 GCF_001605985.2 Dendrobium catenatum | reverse complement strand
ATCATTTGGCTTAAGGAATGCTTGATTTTTATGCTTCAAACATGAACATCTAAATATTTATCAAACTTAAAGGAAGTCAGTTGAGATGCGACATGAATGAAAGTCTCAACTCCTTGTATAAATTTATTTGTCAATCCTTTTTGACCCGGTAACAATCTGTTGTATATTTAATATCTCTCTTCTTGGATAGTCATTTGGACATTGAAGCAAACGTCCCCCTATATAGTATTGAAAATAATTATTACAAGATATGTACCCTTAATAAG
>NW_021514422.1:0-264 GCF_001605985.2 Dendrobium catenatum | reverse complement strand
TTTTACAGGCTTTTCAAGTATAAAATAACTAGTTTAGCCAAGTTTATAGGATTATATGAATTTTAGTAGTAAACAAAAAATAAAAGAGTTCAAGGACTGGAATCAATCAATCAATACTTGCAGACTTACAATCTAGCCACAAATTGCGATAACATCAAGTTTTTGTTCCACTAAATGGAGTTGGTTATATGAATCCTTTTTTGCCATTGTGTCCGGTTAAAAGTCAAGTTCTCATTTAAATCTAATAAAGAAAGATCATTTCTA
>NW_021514421.1:0-238 GCF_001605985.2 Dendrobium catenatum | reverse complement strand
CTATAGGAAATAGATTAGGTTTGGGTCTCCTAATATTTTAGGAAAGTACTAGACCCTAAGATGAGTAGTTATCCATGTAGTACACTGCAATTAGAGTTTTCTAGATAAAGTTATGAATTTTCTAAGTTTCGGGCCCTAAATGAACTACGGTTGATCAAAAAAGTTGACTTTCTAATCTAGGTCAGTTTATGGAGACCTAATATTTTTAATAAATACTAGACCCTAATTGGAGTCTAAT
>NW_021514420.1:0-250 GCF_001605985.2 Dendrobium catenatum | reverse complement strand
CGATCATCCAGAAGCTTTCCACGCTTCAAGTACTCAATAAAGGGGATTCTCCAATCTGACTCTTCCTCAACAGCGAACACTGCGAGGGTCTGATCGGGAGAAGATAAGTTAGCGGGGCACAAAGCTTGTCGGTACTGAACAACAACTGACACCGGATTTCCATTCGGGTCGGTCAACGCCTTAGCAAGTTTAGCTAGTACATCCGCTCTATCGTTCTCAGATCGAGGGACTCTAACTAAAGTTACTTCAG
>NW_021514419.1:0-325 GCF_001605985.2 Dendrobium catenatum | reverse complement strand
GAATTCAAGTTGGATGGTTGAAGTGGAGGAATGCATTAGGCTTGTTGTGTGATACAAAAGTCCCCCTCAAACTTAGGGAAAATTCTATAAGATAGTGGTTAGACCTATAATGCTTTATGGTGCAGAATGTTGCCCATTAAAAGAGAAGCATAATATTAAGTTAAGTGTTGCATAGATGAGGAATGTCAGGTGGATGTGTGGCTTTACTCTTAGAGATCGGATACGAAATGAGCATATACGTGAAAAGGTTGGCGTAGCTCCAATGCAAGATAAGATTTTAGAGAGTCGCCTTAGCTGGTTTGGTTTCATAAAACAAAGGCCTTCT
>NW_021514418.1:0-306 GCF_001605985.2 Dendrobium catenatum | reverse complement strand
TAGCGCCCCTCGTCGCGTGCAGAAACCTACGGGATTTCTTCCTGGTAGATTCTCGCGAAGCAAAAATGGGCGATCATACTTCTACCAAAGATGTGTCCGTCGTGGGAGATCGTCCTGCTGCACGTTCAGAGGGTTCAAAGAAGTCTTCTAAGGTGAAAAAAGTCGATGACGTGATTTCTACTATTACAGAAGATTCCTTTATCTCTTTTAGGAAAAAGTTCCATTTTCCTAATGACCTGGTGATGAGGGTTCCAGCAAGATCTGAGCGCGCCTGTTTCCCTCCTCGAGGATATGTGACGGTGTATG
>NW_021514417.1:0-210 GCF_001605985.2 Dendrobium catenatum | reverse complement strand
CTGGGGTGAGCATAAGAAAGATATTATTACGTGCGGAATTCAGACGCAGAGAACCGTTCAATTTTGTGACTGTGAACAGTAAAAACAAAATACAATTCACCACTGCTTAATGTTTATAGTCACAATGTCTGGACTCTGCACGTAATAATGTCTAGAGCATAAAATTGACTCTTATGAAATTATAATTATATTATTTATATTCATATATAA
>NW_021514416.1:0-256 GCF_001605985.2 Dendrobium catenatum | reverse complement strand
CATCCGCTGTCCAGGTACCATATGCTCCCACGAGGTCTTATGTGAGAGCAAACCTACAAAATTCTCAAATGTTAGACCTGGGAACCCAAACAAGTTTGGGTTCACCTTTAAGAAATTTATAATCAGATGCATGTATGATATGTCTAGGTTTATGCATCTTAGTTCTCTACATTAAATTAGATTTCATCTTCAAAGTACAGGTGTGAGCTATATGTCTCGAAAATCCACAATTATTATATTTAACATTAGAAAAAAT
>NW_021514415.1:0-234 GCF_001605985.2 Dendrobium catenatum | reverse complement strand
GGTAGGGATCCGGAGGCCACTTTTTGGTTCCCATGGTATCTAAGCATGTAGAAGTCTTGGAGACCGAGGTGGGATAATTTAAAGCGGATCTGGAGGAGAAGATGGCGACTTTGAGCGAGAATGTGGAAGAAAAATTCATGGCCTTGGAGGAGATGATGAAAAAATTAATGGAAGGGCAAGCAAGGGTTGTGCCAGCAGAGGAAAGAGGAGAAGGTAGTGGGAGCAAAGGCAAGG
>NW_021514414.1:0-1424 GCF_001605985.2 Dendrobium catenatum | reverse complement strand
CAACTTGAATTTCAAGTGGACCCCACCTCTAGCCTTTGTGCGGCTTCCGCCTGCTGTTCCGCCCGCCCCCTTCTTCGGTAAAAGCGAACCGGCCCATTGGATTAGGCAGGCTGGACTGATCCAGGGAGGACCGGTCTAACACTCTCTTTAGAAAGAGAGCTCATATATCTCTCTCTCTAACTGAAAAAAAGAGCATGCGTGTAATTAATTTTATTTCACAAATAATTAAAAAAAAATTAAATTGTTCATTGCATGTTTCCCACCGTCACTGCCATTCGCTGTCGTCGCCTCGATCACTGCACACCAAAGGTAAAAGTCTGACACTTGCATTTTAAATTTCTATGCATGAAATAAGTACTCGTGATCGCTTTTGTTAGCGAGCGAGGAAACATAAGTACCCGTGACCGCTCTTATTAGCGAGCGGGAAAATTCGTATGCATGAAATATAAGTACTCGTGGCCTCTTTTATTAGTGAGAGAGGAAATTTGTCATTCATAAAAGAATTGATTAATTTCGTATCCGTCACTGCTTTTAGGCGGGGAAAATGCTGTGCTTTAAACAGGTACCTGAAGACCCCGTGATCGCTTTTGCTAGCGAGCGGGGAATGAGACTGCGGTCACGGTGTCACCTGACACCTACCGTGACTGCCTTTCTTGACAGGTGTGAAGGCTTTACACTCTTACGCGGGGACGACACGGAGTGCTGTCGAAATTTTTAGCAGAACCCATGACTTAGAAGATTTAAAAAGAAATTTAAAATCCACCTAAAATTCTAAGTCAACAAAAAATAAAACGCACGACATCCTAAGCTCCTGACATTGAAAAATCAAAGATGATAGGAATTCATATCATACACAACATGACTTGCACTGAACTTGTAGGGAAACTAGTTGTTAACCAACGGATAAAAATCAAACCTCTTTCTCCTAACTCCTGACTTGCACACCTAAGTCCCATACCTCCATAATAGTTTATTTCAGCCAAATCACAAGTCTAGCCACTACTATCACCTCTTCCTAAGTTTTCTTACTTATTTTGCTGAAACTTTCCTTCCTGGTGGCTTCCTTTAATTTCGCCAAACTGCCTGCTTTCCTTCAGCTCACACTACAGACCCAAAGCCAAGAATCGGGTTTGGAAGGAGTAAGGAGGAGAGGCTTAAGTCATTGCATTAGTAAGCTAGGCTTTCCACTAAGTATTTTAAAATATTATATTCCTAATTCCACTCAAATCTTCCTAAAACACTCAGCCGCATCATCCTGATTAGACCTGTCAATATTTGACCCAACCGAAAACCCGACCCGGAATTTTCGGGTTTGGGTTGACCCGAACCCGAAGCGGGTCGGGTTCGGGTCCAGGAAACCGACCCATTTGCAAAAACGGGTCGGGTACGGGTTGACCCGACGGGTTGCCGGGTCAACCCGAAAA
>NW_021514413.1:0-237 GCF_001605985.2 Dendrobium catenatum | reverse complement strand
ATTGAAAAATATAATTAAAAAAAAAAAAACAAAAACATAGCTTTTTTAATCAATTTTTCCAAGTAAATGATAAAATTACATCATTATTAAATTTAGAAAACTAATAAGAAATTAATTGATAATGCTAAAATTTAGAAAGTCTAAAAATTGATCTTATTAACTCTAGCTCGGACTCCTTACAGGTCAAAATACTTTAGAAACAAAAATCTAAAAAAAAAAAAAAGAAAGTAAACGTGA
>NW_021514412.1:0-208 GCF_001605985.2 Dendrobium catenatum | reverse complement strand
CAAAGGTTGGAAAACCTGTATTAGCCGATCCTTACTGATTTTATTGATAGGGAGTTGTATTCGAATTAATTAGACTCCACTCCACATACTCTAATGAATGCTCCACCATAGGAGCATTACTGTCACGACCCGACCTGACGGGGACGGATCCCGCCCGAGCCGGATCCCGATCAGCTTAACAAACTAACCAGGATCTGACTTTGGAATT
>NW_021514411.1:0-213 GCF_001605985.2 Dendrobium catenatum | reverse complement strand
TATGACATTGTGATATCATCATATACTCTAAAATAGTATGATTATAATTAGTAATTACAGTATGTATATTTAATATAATACATAGAACATGATTTTTGTTTACTTGAACAAAGCACATGCATAAATGGACGTCCACGGCCATCCAAGTGGCAAATTATTACGTCCGGTGTCCGGATTCGTCCGGACACCAATCCAGACACGCCACATCACCCA
>NW_021514410.1:0-208 GCF_001605985.2 Dendrobium catenatum | reverse complement strand
AATAGCTTTTGAATTTATATTCTAATATAATATAATTTATGAGTACGATATTTTGATTAAAAATTTTAAATTAAAAGTTATTAAGTTTATACAAAATTAATATGTTTATATATAATATTCATTTATAATCCAATATGAATAGTGAATACCACGTCACAAATCAGTTCAAAACGAGTCAGGCCTAGCCACGTGCGTTACCTCGGGCGCA
>NW_021514409.1:0-246 GCF_001605985.2 Dendrobium catenatum | reverse complement strand
CTGATGAATTTGACGAACTCATTATAACTGCAAAAAATAAATCAATCCAGTGAAGAGAAAGTCGGCTAGACAAAAAAAATAAAAAAAAAATTTCCATGAACTCCATTGCTCATCAGACTTCCATGAACCTGAAAGCCGGTGAAGAGAAAGTCTGACAAAAAAAAAATAAAAATTCATGAACTCCATTGCACTTCAGTTTATCCATGAACTCTGTAATATCAGTTTTTGCTCCAGGTTCGTCCGGAC
>NW_021514408.1:0-305 GCF_001605985.2 Dendrobium catenatum | reverse complement strand
TTAAATATTTTTTTATCAAATATTTTATTGAATATTTAAAAGTAATTAAATGTAGTTTAAATAAATCATTAAATTGAGAATCACTAAATTTGAAAATATAATAAATGTATAACAATTATTCTCAGATTTAAATAACAGTACAGAATAAATAAAAAAAATTAAAATTTATATCACAGAGCAGTTCTTATCACATGTCCTAGACCCAAACAGAATCTCAAAGGATTCTTGCCCGTTATGACTCCCTTTTTATTTGTTTATATAGCACTAGAGCATATCACATATCCCTGTCTCAGATAGAATCTCAA
>NW_021514407.1:0-331 GCF_001605985.2 Dendrobium catenatum | reverse complement strand
ATTGGGGTCTGAAAGACCGTTGTATGTTGATGGAGGTAGAAAGGACCATAGTAAGCGACGGTGGTCGAGAAGACCGTAGTCTGCAGGAGACCAGCGTCTGAATGTCTGGCCTTAAGCAGGACGTCGGGTCTTCAGCAGGACGTAGGGACTGAATATCAGGCCTTAAGCAAGACGTCGGGTCTTCAGCTGGATGTCGGGCCTTAAACAGGACGTCGGGTCTTCAGCAGGACATAGGGACTGAATATCAGGCCTTAAGCAGGACGTCGGGTCTTTAGCTGGATGTCAGGCCTTAAACAGGACGTCGGGTCTTCAGCAGGATGTAGGGACTGAA
>NW_021514406.1:0-329 GCF_001605985.2 Dendrobium catenatum | reverse complement strand
TTTCTCTCAATTTGGAGCTTAAAATTTGGATGACTTTGAAAATATCTAAAGAAAAAAGATAACACACCATCCAAGGGGGAGTTTACTGTCATTTGAATATTCAAACCCGACGATCCAAGGAGATGCAGAAGGGTGAAGAAGTAGATAACGAGAAGAATCTCAAATCTCAAAGTCACTTGAGTCTTAGGGTTAGAAATCTGGGTTGTTGTAAGTGGTGCCCGGCCACTTTACTTTTCTGTAAATCATAGGATGCAATATTAAGTGGCATTTGCCACATGGACATTTAATTTGAGTATTTAATTTGATTGATTTATTTAATTGATTGTGCC
>NW_021514405.1:0-258 GCF_001605985.2 Dendrobium catenatum | reverse complement strand
TTTTATATTTAATAAAAATTTTAGTATATGATTTAATAAAAATATTTCTAATTAGTTAGATTAGTAAAAATATAAGTTAAAAATATGTATAATGAAAATGGTTAAAGTTTAAAATTTTAAATTAGTAAATATAAATTATTAAATGAGTCTATTTTAATAGTATTTATTTTTAAAATTCTAATTGAGCTATAATCGAGCTTCTTAGTCGAGCTCTAATCGAGCTTGTTCACGAGCTTCTAAATAAGACTGTTCATGAAC
>NW_021514404.1:0-336 GCF_001605985.2 Dendrobium catenatum | reverse complement strand
AAAGTGCTCCGCATCATTCTCCCCTTGCGTAAAAAAAGCTCGACTCCGTTCGAGGCTCGTTACTTAGAAGGGAGGTAAGGCGGAAAATAATTCCTGGATCGAAGACTTTGTTCTCAATATTTTCCTCCTCTTCATCTATATTGCACCTGACAATTTATGCAAAGCCTTCTGATGTCCTAAAGTGTTTGAGATGGATGATCAAATGTGATGACTTACTAGGATTTGCTTTGGCTAATTCTTGTGCCAGAAGCTCTTCCCAAGGCACTTCCCAACCAATATTTGAGAGTTTTCTATCCGACTTTTCAAGTGATAAAGACTGAAGTAGTATGACACGCT
>NW_021514403.1:0-315 GCF_001605985.2 Dendrobium catenatum | reverse complement strand
CGTCCCTTCCCCAGAGGCTCCCTCTAAGTATTGCACTAAACTCAGTGTCTCTCCATTTGCCCCCACCAGTAAGGCGGAGAAGCCTATACAAACCTCCTTTCCACCAACCCAGGTGAGGCAGAGAACCCAACTCCTTTTATTTTCTCCAGAAGTAGGAAAAGAACCTAACTCCTTTTACTTCCTCCAAAAGAAGGCAAAGAACCCAACTTATTTTGCTTCCTCCTAAAGTAGGAAGAGAACCTTAATCAGATACTAAATTTTACCTCTCTAGAAGCCCATAGGAACTTAGAATGATGACTAGAGAAGACGATGATG
>NW_021514402.1:0-210 GCF_001605985.2 Dendrobium catenatum | reverse complement strand
CAATGAGTGACCCAAGGAGGTTATCAATAGAATAAATGGACTCAGTGATAGCAGTTATCTTAGCATAATAGGAACTAGGTAGGCATCTAAGAATTTTATTCTCTTTCTCAGAATTTGAAATTTCTCTACCTAATGCATGCAAGGATGTCACGATTTGGGTGAACCTAATGTATATGTCAAAAATTGTTTCGCTAGGTTTCATACGGAATA
>NW_021514401.1:0-218 GCF_001605985.2 Dendrobium catenatum | reverse complement strand
GCCTGATTTTTGTCTGATTTCTAATTTGCCCGGATTTCTTTTGAATTGAAATGCTATTTGTAAATGCTATACAAAGGGAGTTATAAGGGGCCTGGATCCTATGAGATTCAGTTAGTGTCTGGGGAAATCTTAGTTGAGCTCAAGTTGGAGAAATTTCTGTTCTGTCCCGGATCCGAGGAATTCTGTTGTTCTGGTGCCGTGAGCACACTTAGTTATTA
>NW_021514400.1:0-210 GCF_001605985.2 Dendrobium catenatum | reverse complement strand
TCTGGCAAGAAGTGAAAATCAAGTCTGATTCTGTTGACGATTTCATCGTATGATGTGATTCTGGGCATGGATTGGCTGAGTTTGTATGAGGCCCAGATAGACTGTCTGAAGAAGCAAGTGAGCTTGCTTATGGCTGGAGAGAGATTTGTATTTCAGGGCTTACGAGGTGTTCTTTCCAGTCTGATTTCTGTGTTGGAGGTGAGCAGAATG
>NW_021514399.1:0-308 GCF_001605985.2 Dendrobium catenatum | reverse complement strand
ACCCTTTACCTTGAAAATTCACATCACAGAAATTCATAGGGTATCTGACCCTAGAAAAATCAGTTAACATGCCTAAGATACCCAATAATCTTCCACCAAAATTTGGGCCTCAATTGATCACTGGATTGTGAGAACATTGCAAAACACTTAATTTACACAACTGTAAATATCTCACAACACAGAAACCAAATCAACTTGATTTTAATTTTAGTAAATACTACATTCAATTACCTTTCAAACGAGCCGAAGAATGTTCAATTTCGTGAAAGACTCGATTTTCTATGAATTTTGAAAAATCTGGGCATTTT
>NW_021514398.1:0-291 GCF_001605985.2 Dendrobium catenatum | reverse complement strand
TCTTTGGATCCGTCGTGGCTTGAATATCCAAACGAAAAGACAATTCCCCCTAGGTAGGGGGCATTGCCTTTTCTTTTTGGATATCTAAAGCCATCCCACTTAATCTCCCAAATAGAAGAAGACTCTCCCCTATGAGGATGCCTTCTTCTTTTTGGATTCAAGTGGGATAAGAATGTCCCAACTCAAATATCAATTTCACAACTCTTAACTATTATTACAAATTTTACATCCATTTGAAAAGCAGAAAAGAAATCCAAAGAACCTGCAAGGTTATCCTAATAAAATCCCAAG
>NW_021514397.1:0-273 GCF_001605985.2 Dendrobium catenatum | reverse complement strand
AAACTTAAGAAATTGCATGCTAGCTTGAAATTGGAGTTTTTAAATTTATAAAAAGAGCATAAAGTTATTTTTAAACATCACCCCATACTTGATAGCAATCACATGTCATTACTTGATGAGTTTTATGAGTTAAATAAAAAGCATTCTAAGTTGGTCATTGAGCATTATTCATTGAAAGCATCCTACACCTCAATTGAAACTGATTTTAAAATATATATTAAAGAATTTGAACATAGGGAGCACTATTTAAAAGTTAATAATACCATTTTTGAA
>NW_021514396.1:0-224 GCF_001605985.2 Dendrobium catenatum | reverse complement strand
ATAATATCTCTTAAAAGAAATGTCCTTTCAATTTTTGTATAAAAAAAATAAAATTTATTGGCACTCGCTCTTGATTCTTTGAATTAGTTCTCATATATGCAATTCATCTCACATAAATATATGAATAAAAAGTAGAAAATGAATTAAATCGTATCTTCGTTTGGGTTATAACCAATTTATTGTGTAAGGAGGAGTTGATGCCAATGGTTTGTGGGCTCGCGAGA
>NW_021514395.1:0-285 GCF_001605985.2 Dendrobium catenatum | reverse complement strand
GTCACCTCCTCAAAACAGTAGGAAGAGGGTGGCTGAGATCTTTCCAAAAGCCTTAGCCTCTCAACCTTCTGCATTTGGTAGGTTGACCTTCCCTAAGGTTCAAAAGTCTAATGAAAGACAAACAACCTTAACTCCAGTGTTACCTGAGGAGATGGCAGTTGAGAGACAGTGTGAGACAGTTCAGTCTTTAGCAATTGTCCCAAGCCACTCAGAGCATGAGAAATTGTTTCAGTCCAGTCAATATGAAAAAGGGACTAGTTCCACCTATGTTCTAACCAAGTCTCA
>NW_021514394.1:0-226 GCF_001605985.2 Dendrobium catenatum | reverse complement strand
ATATTTACAGCCTATGCCATTGGACTTAACACCTTGGCGATTTTGATCTCGGAGTCCTTATCAAAGCCTCCAATCACTTCCAAACCCTTGATTGTGACCCATTGAGCAGTAAACTGCATTTTTTAGACCCATTCTTGACCCTAGTTAACCAATGGGTCAAGATTGACCAAAATGCCCCAATGGGATTTTAAATGCCAATTTCAACTCAAATCAATTCCAAACTCTT
>NW_021514393.1:0-869 GCF_001605985.2 Dendrobium catenatum | reverse complement strand
ACTTACTTTTCATAGATATGCATTCTCATACAATTTCGTAGGTTATCAGACTGCATTGATTTCGAGAACAAGACATACTCTATAGTGGTAAGTATTGGAGAAATAGCAAGGGTTGGCAAACGTATCACTCTATAGCTGTTAAAGTCTGTTGTCAATGTTGTTTGATGGTGGGCTGTAGCGATTAGGAGGGTATCATTGAGCAGCAGTGAACATTAGTGTTGAAAGATGACAACTAGGCGAGGACAGCCATGCAATGTTAATTGGGTGACAATAGTTGATTGCAGTGATTGGTGGATAGAACTAAGTTTCTTCTGATCTTTATGCCCTCTCATTTTTTAATTTTTTTCACGTGAAAAATGGGGTTTTATTAATAATTTGTTAGATTAATCTCTTGATTATTTTAGCCAAAATCGTCAAACATTTCATTAGACGATCTGTGTTGATTCCTTTAATCATACTAGATCATTTAAATATTTAGACATCTTAATGACATCACTGCAAATTCAACTAAACTTAAAATCCCTTTCATCCTTTTCTTCTCAATCTCATGAATATTAATATAATTTTGTTTAGTCATCATTTTGCATGAAATCCGTTCATAAGATGGGATAATTGACTTTATTAACTTTTTAAAATTTCCATACTCTCTTTAAAAGAAAGGCAACCCATGAAAGTGATCATATTATATGTAATATCTCTAATTTTGGCATGGGCACACTTCGAAATTTGCACTACAACAGAACTATCAAATATAGGTGTTAGTTATCTCACAACAACGTGCAACTATTATTTCAAAGGTTGTGGAAATCGGATATGACATAGAACCAGTATCACTCTATAGTGGTAAGTATTGGAGAAATAGCAAGGGT
>NW_021514392.1:0-314 GCF_001605985.2 Dendrobium catenatum | reverse complement strand
CAATGTCGAGGACGACATTTTTCTGAAGTTAGGGAGATTGTAATATCAAAAATCTGCTCCAAGATCGTCCGGGCCGATCTGAATCGTCTCGGGACGATCAGTGGTATGTTTGTTCCAGAATTCTGTACAGAAGCTCCAGGAATGAATTCTTGTAGGTATCGTCCGGGCCGATGGGGGCATCGTCCCGGGACGATCAGTGTATGGCAAAAGTCAGAGAGCAAATCGTCCTGGAAATTTATGATCGTCCTGAGAAATCGTCCCAGGCAGATTGAATTTATTCAGATCGTCCCAGGACGATATTGCGATCGGCCGGG
>NW_021514391.1:0-270 GCF_001605985.2 Dendrobium catenatum | reverse complement strand
CAGATTATGATCTAAATGGTTTAATATAGTTTGAAAATGTAAAGAAGAAATGACTTTAATAGATGGGGTATTTATGAGGTGTCCATGGATGAATTAACCATAGACTTTAATAGGAGAGAAAGTAATAGAGTTGGCATTCACTTGGCCAATATGTGACCATTAGGGGCGTAGTTAAAATTATTGAGACTTCCTTCATTCACATAGATATTTTATTTTATTTGATTGGAATCACTCATAATGGAAGAACAATTGAGCTTACTTACTAAAAGA
>NW_021514390.1:0-259 GCF_001605985.2 Dendrobium catenatum | reverse complement strand
TAAATTGAAATAGTGCCTATAGTTAATCCTAAATCAAGAAACTGTTATTTCAACCAAAGTACTTGTGCCACACAACTTCCTAATATAATATATTCAGCTTCTATAGTAGATAGGGCTACTAAATTTTGTTTTCTATTAGACCAAGAGACTAAAGAATTTCCAATAAATTAACATGTTCCAGAAGTGCTTTTTCTATCCACCCTACAACATGCAAAATCAAAATCTGAATAACCAATTATTTCAAACAAAGAGCTAAACT
>NW_021514389.1:0-237 GCF_001605985.2 Dendrobium catenatum | reverse complement strand
GATTTTGAGATGCTTGCCTTCGTCTTATGATGCAAAAGCACTGCAATTACTGAATCTAAGGATTTAAATACCTATTCCATTGATAACTTACTTGGCTCACTCATTGCTTACGAGCAAGGGGTGAATCAAACAAATTTTGATATAGGTGAGAAGAAAAAAGGAGAAAACAATTGCACTAAAGGCGAACAAGTCGGATTCTTAATCTTTCGGGTCTGAAAGCGATGAAGTTGCCTTCAT
>NW_021514388.1:0-251 GCF_001605985.2 Dendrobium catenatum | reverse complement strand
TTTGCTTACTCTTTTACCTGTATCTAATATTGGTATGTTATAATAATTTAAGAACATTTTTTTGATATAAAGAAAGACAGAGTACTCATGAAAGTCTCATATCATGTATATATATACTCAATTATTGAGTCCTATCCTGGAGCAGTAGCCTTGAGCATCTTGCAAAGTCCTACAGATCATCCCATATGTATAGAGAGGGTATAGATGTTTTTTTAGAAAAAATCGATTAGCTAAGGACCTTTTTAAGAAAA
>NW_021514387.1:0-265 GCF_001605985.2 Dendrobium catenatum | reverse complement strand
GGGAGTAATTAAGGTTAATTAATACGATCATATCGTCCTGGACGATCACATTATCGGCCAGGACGATCCAGTCAAAAACCTTAAGTTACTTCATGATGATAAATATCGGCCAGCTCAAAAACAGGGCGATGCACAGGATGATTTTCCTCTGATTTGAACTGATCGACCAGGACGATAGTGAGATCGTCCGGGACAATCAAGCCAAATTTCAATCATCCAGGACTATTCCCAGGGCGATGCTCTGGCCAATCTTCTGAGTTTTATA
>NW_021514386.1:0-226 GCF_001605985.2 Dendrobium catenatum | reverse complement strand
AGAAGAACAAGCTATCTTGATCATTTCAAAGAAAAGTAGGGCTTTTGATAGTATGGGCTTGGTAGAAATAATATCAATTGATCTTATTATTCTTTCATGGTAGAAATAATTGCATACTCTCCTGTTGTCATGATGAGGAGAGTATGACATTTATCTTGTACCAGACAACACTTCGTTTTTGTTACCCAGAATGCGTTTTATTTTTGCTAGGCTGCGCGTTTTTGTA
>NW_021514385.1:0-233 GCF_001605985.2 Dendrobium catenatum | reverse complement strand
TATGAACAGTTTTATGGATTTGATAGTCAGATAATCCTCAAAATCAGATATTATAATGAGTCAATTTGGAAATATTCCATCCGATTGATCTTTTCAAAAACTATTGATGAACATTTCAAACATCTTAAAACCTTTATTTGGCTAGCAAAGATGAATGGCCTTGTAATTTCCGAACCCAAAACAAAATTATTCCAGACTAGGATCATATGAAATTTGTTCATTTAATTCTTCTT
>NW_021514384.1:0-337 GCF_001605985.2 Dendrobium catenatum | reverse complement strand
CTGAAATTACTTTCATCAAAACTATGATTAGATTATAGTATGGACTGTGGGAAGTTAGGTACCTACAGATGGAAATCCATGATTTTACAGTCAACGTTTTTTAGGGTTTTCTGTATATATAAAGCATTCATGTTAGAATTGGATATGCAATGTGATCTTTTTATCATTGAAACTTCCTATCATACTATTGACATAAGGAGAAATTATTCCGTGTGGAGTCCGGACGGTAAAGAACCGTCCGGATGTGAGTGTACACAGTATTTGTACACACTGTATAAAAAAAATCAAACTATGTATAAAATTATATTCAGTTTACACACTGTGTATACTCACATAT
>NW_021514383.1:0-231 GCF_001605985.2 Dendrobium catenatum | reverse complement strand
ACAAGTTACAAAGAAGAAGAATGAAATATTGGGTACAGACTAATTTAATTAATGAGTATTTGGACATTTATTATCAAATATGGAAAGTTTAATTAAATGAATTGTTTTATATTAAATTTGATACAATAATTTTATTATGAAATGTATCTAAAGCATGTTTTAAAAATTTACATTATTGAAGATTTTGTTCATATTTGTAATGCCGATTTAATTCATGATAATAGGCTGATT
>NW_021514382.1:0-331 GCF_001605985.2 Dendrobium catenatum | reverse complement strand
AAATATCTTCCAGGATGATATAAATATCATCCAGGACGATGTGACCAAAGATTGAAAGTCTGGAGATGAATGTAGATGATCAGAGAAGCCCAAAAACAGAAAAAAAATAATAGTAAAAAATAAAAAATAAATTACAAAAAAGACAATAAAAAAGACAAAAGGAATGAAAACAAAGTTTTTTTTTATTTTTATTTTTTTAATCAAAGCATTAATTTGATAATTTCTTAATGTGATTGAATTAAAAATTTATAAGAATAATGAGTTAACATCATCGAAATCTGAAAAATAGTAGAATAGCCAATCCTATTAGCCCTAACTCGGACTTCTCTCA
>NW_021514381.1:0-204 GCF_001605985.2 Dendrobium catenatum | reverse complement strand
ATTCCTATTTTTCTGTCAACATTCTCTTTGGTGCCTTGTTGGTGGAATTTTGAAAACATGTTTTAAAAATATTAGTTTTCTTTGGGAATTTTAAGATTAAGGTTGAGTTCTAATTCTAAAGTCGAATCAACTCGTTAGAAAGAGTATATCACCCCGAAGGACGAAATTAAATTTTCATAACGGTGTTCAGACTTAGAATTATGA
>NW_021514380.1:0-303 GCF_001605985.2 Dendrobium catenatum | reverse complement strand
AATTCATCAGAAAGTGCTTGATCAATATTAGTGGGTTCTATATTTGAAATAAAGGCTGAATGATTGACTTCTTTGCGTAAACCACACCTAGTCCTTACACCCTCACTTGGTTCACCTATAATCAATTCTCTTGGGTGGTTTTTAGAAAATCTCAAATCTATAGGCAAAGGGTTTTCTATTTTCAAATTTTCATCCAAATTTTCTTCGAAATTCATCTTACCAATCTTTTGGGAGTTAATCTCAATTTCATCTTCTTCAACATTTGGCTCTTTCATATATTCCTGATTCATCAAATACAACATG
>NW_021514379.1:0-229 GCF_001605985.2 Dendrobium catenatum | reverse complement strand
GAGGCAAAGAGGCCCATTACCTCAAAATTGAGAGCGGGCTGATTAAGCATCTTTGAAGGGGAAATTTTACAGGCTTTGTATCGGTAGTAGGCTTCCTCATTCTCACTATTCAGAAAGCGATCAGGTTAATGACGGGATGAGGACGAGCTTCTGGTAGTCATCCGACCTCGGTTAGACATTGCAGGAGGGCACAAAAACGAAGTGAAGGCTGAGTGAGGAGAGGGTGAGT
>NW_021514378.1:0-464 GCF_001605985.2 Dendrobium catenatum | reverse complement strand
TTAATTAAGGCAGCCGTCATTAACATATCGGCGTGGATGATACGTGTATCGGCCAGGATGATAAGCTCAAAACATAAAGAAGTTGCCGCCATAAACAATTAAGGTATACTGTATTTTTAAATTATCGGCCAGGATGATCATTGATTAGCCTGGACGATATTAACAAATTATGCCTTAATTGATCAGGAAATCAAGGGAGTAATTAAGGATGATTAATATGATCATATCATCCTGGATGATCGTAGGATCGGCCAGGATGATCCAGTCAAAAAACCTTAAGTAACTTCAGGACGATAAATATCGGCCAGCTCGTATCCAGGGCGATGCTCAGGACGATTTTCCCCCTATTTGAATTGATCAGCCAAGACGATAGTAATATCGCTCGGGACGATCAAGCCATTTTTCAATCGTCCAGGAGTGCATCCAGGGAATTGCTTTGGCCGATCTTCTGAGATTTATACTGA
>NW_021514377.1:0-1137 GCF_001605985.2 Dendrobium catenatum | reverse complement strand
CTGGCCGATCAGTACAAATCTCAGAAGATCAGCCAGAGCATCGCCTTGAATGCAAACTGGAAGATTTAAAATTAGCTTGATCATCTAGGCCGATCTCATGATCATCCCGGTCGATCAGTTCAAATCAGAGGAAAATCGTCCATGCCGATCAATGATCGTCCATGCCGATATGATCGTATAAATCATCCTTAATTGCTCCCTTGATTTCCTGATCAAATAAGGCATAATTTGTGAATATCGTCCATGCCGATCAATGATCGTCCTGGCCGATTATTAAAAAATACATAATACCTTAATTATCTATGGTGGCAATTTCTTTCAGTTTTGAGCTTATCATCCTGGCCGATACACATATCGTCCAGGACGATCTGTTGATGACGGCTGCCTTAATTAAGAATCCTTATTTAGATTTTCTATTTTAAGCCCGATCGTCCAGGACGTGTAAATATCATCCTGGCCGATATGAGTAAAAACAGAAATTCTAAGTCTCTCAAGTGTGTGTGTAGGGTTACTTAGCATCAGTCTCTTTGAACATTACAAATAAACTCAAGAAGAGAAAAAACAAAGTACAGATTGACTCAACCCTAAACCTACGCAATCTTGAACTAGCTTTGTTTGTTCGTCCGATCTTCGATTTCTGAAAAGTTAGAAGTAACAGGCAGTCCAAGAGAATCAATAGTGTTTGTCAATCATCAAAACATAAGTCATGAAAATAGATTTGCAATAATCTCCCCCTTTTTTATGATGGCAAAATACTACGAAGACAGTTAGCAGTAAAATTTCGGGATCGACAAGTGTAAAAATATCATAAACTTCTTCCCCTTCTGACATATCAAAAAGGAGGAGGGAACAAAAAAAGACCAATAGCATACCAAAAAAAAATTTTTTTTTAACCAAGGCATGAAAATGATGTAGTATTCCGTGTGATTGATTTAAAAACTTGTGGGTTAATGAGTTAACAATCTCAACAATCCATAGAATAGTAGAACATCCGGTCATGGTTACCCTTAGCTCAGACGTTTTCTTAGGGTAGAATCGTCTTTTGAAATCAATGAACTAACTCAAAGAATTAATTGGATATGAGAAATAAAGAATCCATTCATCACTTGGTTTAAGAAAAAATATCTTTATAAAATA
>NW_021514376.1:0-324 GCF_001605985.2 Dendrobium catenatum | reverse complement strand
GAAAGGAAATTGATTCAAGTTTATATCAAGCATCGTCAAAGGCCTGAAAAGTTCAAAGTGGGTAATTATAACTATGAAATTCAAAATTTTTAGCATTATTCTTCTGTTTTCAAAGTTTTAATTTAAAGACTACAATGTATGAAATGTTGAAAGATTTAATGTTTAAGTAATTGTAATCATTATTATAATAAGAAATAAATGAATTGAATAAATATGAATGAAAAGAAAATACCATATGTATTAAAGAAATATTGAAAAGAAACGACATACGAAATGGAATAGAAATGTTATGGTAAATGTAAAAGAAATGATATATATAAATAT
>NW_021514375.1:0-1200 GCF_001605985.2 Dendrobium catenatum | reverse complement strand
GACGATTTTACTTAAACGATTTGAAATGACCCTATTTATTTATGTGTACAAAATGTCTTCATACAGCTGATTATCCCGTACGAACTAGGTTCGTCCGGTACGAACGGTTATTAGTAGGTCGGTTCTAGAAACTGCTGAAAACCGTTCTAAGTCGGTTAATCATTTGGACAAAAATTGGTTCGTCTGGACGAAATTTTTACAGAGGACCGATCGTCCTGGACGATTTTTAATTTTGTCTAGACAAAAATTTTACAGAGGACCAATCACCATGTACGATAATTTTATTTCGTCTGGACGAAAATTTTCCAGAGACCAGATCGTCCTTGACGATATTTATTTTCATCTGGACAAAAATTTTTCAAAGGACCAATCACCATGAACGATAATTTAATTTCATCTGGATGAAAATTTTACAGAGAACCAATCGTCCCGGACGATAATTAATTTCGTTCTGGATGAATAGGACTTAGAAAAATTTTTCAAGCAAGTTCTTAATCGTTCCATGTGCTCAATAGGAGATAACTGTCTGATCATCCAGTACGAACTGATATCGTCCCGTACGATCAGTATAAATTTTATATGATCTCATTATGTGTGTGTGTATGTTATTGTTCACTCAAATTACAATCACTCGCTTTAAATTTAATTTAAAAGAAAAGTGCAAGCTTCAAATTTTACAAAGTATCTCATGTTGAATTTGATTTGAAGTCTTCGTAGTCTGGAGTTCGTTTTTCCTGAAATTTTAGTACACACAAGAGTAAATACAATTATTCTAAAATTGTTAGGAGATAACTACACATTTGAACAATAAAGTTTGGAATCATCAAAACTACATCAGTTGCAAAAATGACAAAACAATCTCCCCTTTTTTGATGATGACAAAACAATTATTGTTTGTATGATTTCAATTTAAACAAATCTCTTAAACTCCCCCTGAATTGATGTATATATGAAAATAAGGAGGCATTGTGAACCATAGAACACAATTTTTTTTGTTTTTCAAAAATTGTAACAACAAAATAAAAAAAATCAAAAAATTTACAGGACCACAAGCAAAACATACAAACAGACCACATGCAAAACATACAAACACAATAATTTTCATCAACAAAATAAATAGATCAAAAAATTTACAGGACCACAAGCAAAACATACAAACAGACCACAAGCAAAACATACAAACACAATAATTTCTCCCCC
>NW_021514374.1:0-917 GCF_001605985.2 Dendrobium catenatum | reverse complement strand
TGCAACTTGTATTATTTTGATGATTTTAAATATTATTGTTTTATACATATCTCCTAACACTATTTGGAACATTTGTTTCTTTCTCTAGTGTGTACTAACATTTCAGGAAAATCAACTCCAAGATATGAAGACTTGTAATCAAATTCAACAAATATTAATAAGTTTTGAAATGAGAGGGACTGATTGTAATTGAGTGAAAAATCATAAAATACACACCTCGGGAACAATTTTTGTGAACTGATCGTACGGGACGAACATAGTTCGTACGGGATGATCATGTCAATTACCCCTAAGAAGAGCAATGGATCGAGCAGGCGGGGAGAAAATTTTTCTAAGTCCTAATAGTCTAGGACAAATTTAATATTCATCCCGGGATGAACATCTCGGGATTCTCACTTTCCACTGTTCATCAGGATGAAATTCATGGTTCATCCCAGGACGAACGTCTCTGTATTCTCACTGTGCTCTATTCGTCCAGACAAAAAATAAGGTTCGTCTAAGGATGAACGTCTCTGTATTGAAGCTTTCTCTATTCTTCCAGACTAAATGAACCTTCGTTCCAGGACGAACGTCTCTGTATTGAAGCTTGCTCTATTCGTCCAAACGAAATGAACCTTCATTCCAGAACAAAAGTCTCTGTATGAAATTGTCCCATGACGAAACATGTTCGTCCCAAGACGAACTGAACCGACTTACCTCAGTTGGTTATGCCCTGAAGAATTTTGGGACACCGACATATGAAATAACCGTTTCGTATCGGACGAACTTTGTTCATACGGGACGATTAGCGTGTACGAACTTAATTCATACCAATATACATAAGGTTCGTTTCCGACAATTTAAGTAAAATCGTCCAGGATGATCCACGATCGTACGGAATGATCCACTGCGTACAGAATTGAAAACTTGCAGTTTTT
>NW_021514373.1:0-210 GCF_001605985.2 Dendrobium catenatum | reverse complement strand
AGATTTCCCAGACACTAACTGAATCTCATAGGATCCATGCCCCTTATAGCTCCCTTTTTATAGCACATACAGATAGCATTTCATTTCAGAAGAAATCCGGGCAAATCCGAAATCAGATAAAAATCGGGCAGCACAACGGCAGTAGACAGAATTTACACAAAATTTCCTGCAATTAAAATTTACCAAATTCGCACAGAATATAGATAATCA
>NW_021514372.1:0-356 GCF_001605985.2 Dendrobium catenatum | reverse complement strand
ATTCTGGGGAAATCAACCTCAAATAATGAGGTCAACATATGATACATCTCAATGTCCACCAACAAGCAGATTTCGGCTCTGTTGATTGTATTGTACGATCTACATCGTACTGTACGATACTCTTCCCGCATAATTGCCTACCGTATTGTACGATATATCTTCTTCGTACAATACGATCCACGTCAGCAACGGATTGGGACGAATTAAACACGGTTGGTACGACATTATTGAGTATCGTACTGTACGATACATCCATTTCGTACGGTACGATCCACATCAGCACAAAGGACAAATATGAGTTAAAGCTATTTGGTACGACATTTATTATGTATCGTACTGTACGATACACATGTTCG
>NW_021514371.1:0-223 GCF_001605985.2 Dendrobium catenatum | reverse complement strand
GCTTCTAGATAGAATTGTTCGCTGCTTCGTACAGGTAGATTGCCGTGCACTATTTGTTGATTTTTGTAGGCGGGTCATAGTGCACTAACTAATCTCCTGCCTTCTCTTGCAAGTGCTTGAATTTTCTACGTATCGAACTCATTGTTTGTAGAGAATACGTGTCTTCTACGTAGCAAGCATTCTACTACAATTTATAGTGGTTGCACTTGACTCGGATCGACCT
>NW_021514370.1:0-289 GCF_001605985.2 Dendrobium catenatum | reverse complement strand
TATATACAGGTGTTGCTCTCCTTTCTAATGAAGCACGCCCTCGACCTCGTTCCCTTAAAGCCATCCTCCCACCTCTTTGAGGTAATGTGTTCGGAGGCCTAAGGACAACGATATCAGAATCGTCTTCACTACTCAATTGTATTATTTCTTGATTGGTAATTTTATCTTTTTCTTTCTCTTTATTGGATTTTTGTCCAACCACTTTCTCCTCAATTCTGATCTCTAACTAAGAACGGGACGAGGACCCTTTTTGAATGAAATATGTAGCATCTTCATAGATTTTGATTTC
>NW_021514369.1:0-350 GCF_001605985.2 Dendrobium catenatum | reverse complement strand
ATAAAAAAGTGAAACTATGGATTCCATCAATGGGAAGAGTAGACCACTACAAGTGAAGATGAAATTATTAGTGGGAAAATTTATTGAGATCTTTGATGGGTTTTTAGATAGAAAACCATAAGTGGTGGTTTGATAAAAAGTAATGCAATATTTTTTACCAAATTTATGATATAATTCGAACCCTAACAATTTATTAATTCATATCTAATCATCCTCATACCTTGATATACTCCATCTCCTTTTGCCTCCTTTATTCTACTATCTTCTCCAGCTTCATTTAGGATTTATATATATGCCTGATACTATAGATTTGATGATATGACAAGCTTTAATTTTAAATTTGATAGGTA
>NW_021514368.1:0-579 GCF_001605985.2 Dendrobium catenatum | reverse complement strand
AAGTAGAAACAAAACACAAATTTTCATTCAAATCTTCCTTAGCTATTACAAGAGAAAAGACCCATATATATAGGTCTCAAGCATACAAGAAGGAATAAAGACTAAATTGCCCTCAGGGCCCCAACATGACTCAACTCAACATAAGGGTACAATAGGAAAACATAAAAATAAAATGCGTAAACAACTAGAAATATGAGCTCTGAATCGTGGCCATCGATCTGCGATGCTTCCAGCGATACATATGTTTGAACCTTGGATCGATGTCCTCATCAAAGATTCTTATCAATTCCTGATATTATTTTTTGCTATGTTATTGTTTCATCATGTGGTATGCATGCACTTTTATACTTATGTGACATTGTTTAATTATTTCTGATATTAAATGCTGTGTGTCATGAAAGGATCCGTGACTTATCTGTTAGAGTGTTTCTCCAAGGTCATGGGTTCAAACCATATTCTTCGTAAGTTAATAGAGGTATTTCTCTAATGTCACGAATTTGAACCGCTCATCATTTCCCTCCCAAAAAAGCTATATGACTGTCAGTAGGGTTCTCAGGTGTTTGTTAGATCGGCTCCTAG
>NW_021514367.1:0-545 GCF_001605985.2 Dendrobium catenatum | reverse complement strand
TTCCTGAGCAATCAGCACATGATCCGATAAAGAACGACCTTTAATAAAAGCCGCTTGGTCCATCGTGATTATATTAGGAATGACCCTTTCCAGTCTGTTCAACAACATTTTTGCTATGATTTTATAGATGGTCATACATATACTGATAGGACGGAATTGAGAAGGCTCAACAGGACTTTTAATTTTTGGGATCAAAACGATCAAGGTTTCTTTCCAATCCTGTATCATTTCACCAAATATTAGAAAGTGATTGATCGCAAGCCATACATCCTCTTTAACCGTTTCCCAAAAATCTTTGAAAAAAGAGAAAGTGATTCCGTCCACTCCAGGAGAAATGCTTCTAGCAGAGCTATTCACAACCAACCAAAGATCTTCTCTAGTGAACTCAGCATCAAGCATAATTTGGTCAACATTACTAATGACATTGGAAGATATCGGCCATCCTTCCAATGAGCACTTTCTTTGTTGCCATTTCAACTTGAAAAAATCTGAGAAAGTGAGTTGGATGAAATTAACATCTTCCGAGATATTACCTTCCTTAGTCA
>NW_021514366.1:0-325 GCF_001605985.2 Dendrobium catenatum | reverse complement strand
ATTGTAAGAAAAACCCAGGTAAAGTAAATGGTCTAACTCTCTTCACTCTTAAAAATTCAAAGAAAGTAAAGGGGTTAAGACTAAAATACTTCAAAAACTTTCTTAAAGTCAGAAGATCTTTCAAACTCCTTTCAATTTGAAAGGAAGAGATATATTGAATGTGGCATTTGTTAATAAAAAATTTAAAAGGATATTTGGGGGAACCTGATTTGACACTGTCCCCTCATAGGAAATCCGATGGCAGAAGGTCAAAATCAGGACAATTAAATTAGCGGAGAGAAAAAAATCGGAGGTAGAACCTCTCCTTTAACGTTTTAAAATTCAT
>NW_021514365.1:0-478 GCF_001605985.2 Dendrobium catenatum | reverse complement strand
TACCTTTGTTAACATAAGTCAAATCTAATACATCTACTTTTCTAATCGGGTTATCGAAAGGCTGTCATTTTATGTGACCAAACCATCTAAGACGATTCTCTCTAATCTTATCTTCTACTGGAGCTACTCCAACCTTTCACATATATACTAATTTCATATCCTCATCCACCTAAGCATCCTCATCTCTATCACACTTAATTTAATATTATGCTTCTCTTTTAATGGCCAACATTCTACACCATAAAGCATTGCATGTCTCACTACCATCTTATAGAATTTTTCCTTAAGTTTTATAAGGACTTTTCTATCCCATAACAAGCCCAATGCATTCCTCCACTTCAACCATCCAACTTGAATTCTACTAATATTATTCCCATCTATATCAACATCACTCTGAACAATAAACTCAAGATATCTAAAATGAGTGTTCTTATTAATGACTTGCAAAGATTGTAAAGTTATTTCAAGTGAAAGTTTA
>NW_021514364.1:0-496 GCF_001605985.2 Dendrobium catenatum | reverse complement strand
TGTGGGGTCCTAACAAATAAACGACAAAATAATTCAAAATAAAATATTTTTATCGCTCTACAAATGTACTCTACGACTCTATATTCCATCAGTTGATGGAAATGCTCTTTGGTCTTGTCATTTTTCATTTATTTAAAACATAAAAATAAAAATATTTTATTTTTTATAGTACAAGAAAATTAATTATAATAAGTGAGTAATTAATACATTATTGAATCTTCACCATCTTTGCAGCACAGAATCCAATCATTCAAGGCACATTAACTCCTACAGTGGCCCACGTCACGTGACTTGGTGGATCTGGGTTCGTTTTGTTCAAGCCCACAGCCGCAGCAGCAGTCTACTGATGCTTTGTTGTCACTGTACGAAAGTATTGGATGGCATTGAAGAAGTTAGAGAAGCTGGGTCACATTGGCAGACTCTGTAACAGTAACACTAAAGTTTTTCAAAATTTTAAAATGAGTTTTAAACTTTTTAATTAAAATTTTAAAATTTT
>NW_021514363.1:0-208 GCF_001605985.2 Dendrobium catenatum | reverse complement strand
CCATTTCTAAACACTGTGGGGTACCTAGAAGGTTTTCTAGGAAGTGGACAGCAAACTTACAGCAGGGAAAACACTCTATCGGGACTCTAAATGGTGCTGGAAACTCTTGGACAGCAAACTACAAAGAAGGGTTAACGTCCTAAATGCAAATGCTGAAGTGGGGAAGTGAATGACAGCACTTAGGCACCTAAACAGTGAACCTACAGCA
>NW_021514362.1:0-1407 GCF_001605985.2 Dendrobium catenatum | reverse complement strand
GATTATTGGATCTTTACTTTACTTGACTGCTAGCCGATTCGATATCATATTTAGTGTTTCTTGTGTACTAGATTTCAATCAGATCCAAAAGAGTCACATTTGACAGCAGTAAAAAGGATTTTAAGATATTTGTTAGGAACTAGAACTTAGGAATTTGGTATCCTAGGTTTAGCTCTTCATTTGAAATTGTTGGTTATTCAGATTCTAACTTTATAAGATGTAGGGTTGATAGGAAAAGCACTTCTGGAACATATCAATTCATTGGAAATTCATTAGTTTCATGGTCTAGTAAAAAACAAAATTCAGTGGCACTATCTACCACAGAAGCTGAATACATTGTGTTAGGAAGTTGTGTGGCACAAGTACTTTGTTTAAAATAATAATTGATTGATTTAGGATTAACTATAGGCACTATACTAATTTATTGTGATAATACTAGTGCTATCTGCATTTCTAAAAATCCTATTCAACATTCAAGAACCAAACACATTGACATAAGGCATCATTTCATAAGGGATCATGTATCCAAGGGAGAAATTGAACTTACCCATATTTCAACTGAAAATTAACTTGCAGACATTTTCATAAAACCTTTAACCTTTGATACTTTCAGTACATTAAGAACTAGGCTTGGAGTGATTGATTTAAATGCTTAGATAAAAATGTTTTTCTGCAACACTGATATTTTTTTTGTTTTTTTTTGTGTTCATTACATTTTTTAGTTTGTTTATGTGATATTTTCTTCTTAAAAAGTCTGTGTTTAAGTATTGTCTAATTTGTTTTTATTTATTTTTGTTTTGAGTGTGAAAATGTAAATTTATGGTCATCATCATCCGGGACGAAAATGCTTCGTACGAGATGATTTGTGTCGTATGAAAAATTGTGTGATTTTGAACCATTTTAAGAGAAGTTTTAATGTAATTCGTTTGTATGATCATAACGATCGTCTGGGATGAAATATTTTTCAAACGATGGGATGAATGAATGAAGCAGTAGAATGGATAAGATAGTTTTTAATATGAACTTCATCCGTACGAACCTTTGGTTCATCCAGACGAATTGAATTCAGATCATCTAGACGAACACGTATTCGTCTGTTTGATTATTTTTTTCAAAAGCCTGTATGAAAGGATGCTTCATAAGTTGTGTTTTTACGAAAAGCCATTTTTTTACTCATTCGTTCGTCCATATGAAATTTTTTCGTACGGGATGAACAAAAATTTCGTCTGGTACGAACGAAAATTTCGTCTGGTACGAACAGTCATTTTTCCATAAATTAATGGCAAATTTTTACTAAACAGTCACATTCACACATCTCTTTCAAACCTTTCTTCTCTTAAGATATTTCAATGGCAAGTTCTAGCAAGCATCAAAAGTCTTTGACTAAGGGTCCACCAAGAAACACTT
>NW_021514361.1:0-352 GCF_001605985.2 Dendrobium catenatum | reverse complement strand
ATTTCCTAATTTAATTTCCCTCCCAAAACCCATCTCCTCACTCCGTTTTATCATTCAAAACCTTTGGAGAAGTGGGGCCGCCCATATTAAGCAATTTCAATTTAAAGGAAGCGGAGGTCTCCGCCTCCTATACACCAGCGGCTGGTTATGCCGCTGGTTTTTGACCGGTTCACAGAGAACCAGTCTAACAATATCGTCCTCCCAAAGAACCACCTTGTCTCCCAAGCAGGTATTTCAGGCTCCGTTGATCTGTCCTGACAATGAAATGTCTCCCAAGCAGGTAGGGCCGCCACTTCTGGATAGCCAATACGATGGCCATTAATTCCCTCTCATAAACTGATTTCAGCCTGGC
>NW_021514360.1:0-215 GCF_001605985.2 Dendrobium catenatum | reverse complement strand
AACAGAACAGAATAAGACATATCACATCAACGGATCAGAAATCAGAATTGCAGATCGTATCAACAGAACAGATATCAACAGAGTAGATACGGAACTCAGATATCAACAGAACAAATTCGGAAATAAGATATCACATATCAGATATATATATATTTCATAGCTAAACTAAACTAAACATAATCACTACGGATTCTGACCCTTATGTCACCCTTGTG
>NW_021514359.1:0-306 GCF_001605985.2 Dendrobium catenatum | reverse complement strand
CAATCCATACATCTATTAAATACTTGCATCGCAATGATCTTCCATATCAGACCAGTCTACAAGCATACCTGGCTCATGAAAATACTTTAAACTAATATTGGTTTCTAGATTCAGGTGCATCCAAAATATTCTATATTTTTCTAGACGCTGAACAATTAGAGGCTTTAAAACATTGATAACCTAGAGGCTTGGGCAGTTGGGCTTGAGTTTTTCAAAAATTTGTTTGCTTTGCATGAACTCAATTAAATGTCATGGTAACTTGATATTTGTTTTGCCCTTCTTTAACTGTCTAATAAATAAAATGTT
>NW_021514358.1:0-2259 GCF_001605985.2 Dendrobium catenatum | reverse complement strand
GAAATAAATAAATTCATAATTATAATATTTTGATTATTTAAAATAGTAATCATTATTTTAAAATAAATTCATCCATAAATAGTATTTAAAAAAAATCAAAATATAATTTCCAAATTTAAAATAAATTGTTAAATTCAAATAAATTCACTCATCTCATATAATCTTGATAAATTCAATTTTATTTCTTAAGGTTTTGACTATTCAGAATATCAATTCATGTTAATTTAATAAATTCAAAATATAATCAAAATATCAATTCACCTACAAAATAATATTTTGATAAACTAAAAGTATAAATTAACCAAAATTATTTTTGCAAGGTAAAATCTCCATCGCCATTCTCATTATGGAGAAATTGTGATGAATTCACAAAAGATTTTTAATTTCATCTAAGGCCGTAGATCAGTCTTGTGCGATGATCTTATGTGATTATAAGAGAGGTTAAGCTGAATCAAACAAGTATTTTGACCATCACACAAGTTTATAGATCTAAGTGTTATTGATTAACTAATCCATTATGGGAAAATCCAACAATAATGATAAGCCCTTTGTTTAAAAGTAGAGCATGCACATATATCCGGACCAACGACAATAGAGATCAAGTATACCTCAAATTTGTCTTACTCATCAAAGTTACGTCCATGAATCTACCAAGACATGAAAAGAGCAAGTTTTATTAATAAAGAAGCTTCTTATTATAAACTCGCCCAATAAAAAAATGTTAGACCGGTATTGGACCGGACCGGCCCCTTTTAATGGCCCGATTCATATTTACAAAAGAAGGGGCGGCAACAAGAGAGAGAGAGAGGAGGTGGGGTCCACTAGAGATTCAAATTCAAATGTTTGAAGCACAAGGAGGGAGCGGCAAGGGCTAATTTGTATTTTGGCTTTAATGATTAATTGTTGCTTTAAGTATGAGGGAGGAATTAAAATTAGGGGCTTTGTTTTGTGGCTGCTTTAGGAGTTCTTGTGCTTGTGTCTTGCGCCTTAGATTTGTCTGGGATTGGAAGACAACAATCCTCCTCTCGAATTGAGGATCAATTGTATCTTGCTTTAGTTCTTCTGTTGATTTGATACCTACAATAAATACTACTGTTTTGATGTATTTTTCCATCAGATTTTATGAATTGTTTGTTGTTTTTCATACCTCTTGTTATAGTTTACTTGAAATAATCAAGTATTTCCTAACAGAAAACTACAAGTACGAGAGACAAGTTCATGAAACATTGAAGAAACATTCTAGAAAATAAAAAATACCCACTCAAGTTGTTCTTCATACTACAACATTGAGAAAAGACAAAAGCTAGCAAGGCTTATCAGGATCATCATGATGAGCTTGGAAAGGGTTAGCTTAAAGTGCTGCACTTAAAGGTTGAGGAGCCTAACTCTAATGACCATAGAAAGATTTACTCAGAAAGGAGCCTCCTTAAGAGGAGAGATTATTGTGTCCGGATACCAAACATGTCCAGAGACCAATAAAAATATGCCACATCACTAGGCGCTCGGTACCGAACTCGATACCGCACTCGGTACCGCTCGGTACCGACAGTGGTACCGCTCGGTACAGCGCTTGATGCCACTCGGTACCGACAGTGGTACCGCTATCCGGACAATAATATTTTCTTTAAGAGGGGAAGCACGTACAATTGCCTCAATTGCCTTCTTCTTCTGAATATAAGCGCCATTAACGTCGGTGGCCATTATTGAAAGAGATTAAGATAAGTAAAGATAGAATGAGTGGATAACTTGATATTTATATGCTTGAACACTCCAGTATCCAAGGATGCATGGAACTAAAGATTCAAGTAAGACATGCAATATCGCCAAAGATAAAGTATAGAGGTCTATCAATGATCGCATCAAATGTTAACTTCAATTTAATCACAATGAATTGGATAGCATGTGTGGTATTTTTAGGGTACTCATCAAGGACAGCATGTAAAGTGATGGTGCCTTCAATTCTCATAAAATAATTATCTAAAAGGATTTCACATTGAAGTTCAATTCCAAGATCATAATATTATATTCTTTCAAAGATTTGGATTATTAAAGACAAATATATGGTTAAGAAGAGATTGCTTGACCGAGGGCCCCTTTTAACGGGACGATTTATATTTACAAAAGAAGGGGCGGCAAGAGAGAGAGAGGAGGTGGGGTCCACTAGAGATTCATATTCAAATGTTTGGAGTCAAAGGAGAGGGCAGCAAAGGCTAATCTGTCTTTTGGCTTTAATGATTAATTGTATGCTTTAAGTGTGAG
>NW_021514357.1:0-332 GCF_001605985.2 Dendrobium catenatum | reverse complement strand
CAGACTTAACTCAATTAAATAAATACTTAACTCCACTTGAAACCCTAATCGAATCCTCGTATGAGTTTTAATTTTGAAGAAAAAAAAAATAATTTTTTTTGTTTTGAATACAACATCATTTATATATAATATATTTTTATGTAGTTTGATATCATCACCCATTATTAACCAAGTAAATAAATATATTCATATCTACCATCACAACAGGCAATCATTATAAAAATATTTATATTTTTATAGAGTTTGATATCATCCCCCATTATTAACCAATTAAAAAAAAGTTTTTTTTTATAATTTTTTTTTCATACAGTTCAAAATAGGTGATTTCTGCA
>NW_021514356.1:0-583 GCF_001605985.2 Dendrobium catenatum | reverse complement strand
GAAAACCACCATAATTGATGATTACGCTGTGCTTAAAACATTTTTAATTTTAAATGTTTATATTAATAAAAAAACTGATCTAAATCTTAATAAGTTTTGGGCTTGGATCTAAATGTGATATTGTCAACTTTGGGAGAAATTATTCTGTGCGGATTCTGGATCGTCTAGAGGTAAATCATAGCGCGTCATGTCATCTGGTATATAGCAGTATCGAGCACAAGTACCCAACAAACAGGTGATGTGGCGCATTGTGATTAAATATATTAAAAAATCATATATTTGATAGTGGCTAGAGCACATAGGATATTTATTATAAAAAAAAAATATTGATAAATTCAGAGAATTTGAAAGATTTATGTATAGTTAAAGAGTTAATATTTTTAGGTGAAAAATCCTTAGAAAAAGCATATTCATGATGATAACAAATTTTATTCTATGTAAATGTAATATGTAGAAGATTGGGCCTCCTTCGAGCGAACAATTATTAGGTCTGGTGAACGGACTTAGCTATACGTTCGGTCACCACTGAGATCGCGTCACGTGCTATTATTCTTTATCGCGCGGCCCGACCACTTGACCCGGA
>NW_021514355.1:0-236 GCF_001605985.2 Dendrobium catenatum | reverse complement strand
GCTTTATTAACTGCTTTATTAACTGCTTTATTAACTGCTTTATTAACTACTTTATTAACTGCTTTTCAATGGTTTAGTAATTTTTTTTAATATTGCAGATAGCTTCAGACGACGATCCTCCTCGTAAATCATTTGTCTCAAAGTTCCGCCGGAAGAAGATTACGACTAGCAGACCCACACAGACTGAGGTAGGTGAGGGGGGGCCTTCAGTTCCACCAGATCTACCTACACCACCA
>NW_021514354.1:0-330 GCF_001605985.2 Dendrobium catenatum | reverse complement strand
AATAAAATTATTATTATTATTATTATTATTATTGCTTTATGATTAGGTATTGAATTACATATCTTCTAAACATATTAAAAAAATGTCATGATAATTCCACTAAATTTTGTATTATGACTAATATTAAAGTGTTTAAGAATTTTTTTGAGATGAATGCAATATACATTATTTATATATTACACTCATATAAAACTAAAATCATTAAATTCAACATTATCTTTTTTTTTTAGAATATTCTAATACAAAATTTTCATCATGTTATCAACTTTGTCATAATAACACATTTTTTATTGTTATTTTTGTTGCGGACTAGAAAATACGCGGCGATAG
>NW_021514353.1:0-518 GCF_001605985.2 Dendrobium catenatum | reverse complement strand
ATCCCAAAAGAAAAAGGAAAGATAAAATAACAAGTTGTAGATGTGGAATTTTGTAGAGCCAAGGAAACCATCAACATCTATATAATTCACAATCTCTCATCAACAAATGGCACCCTATGCTTTCAATACAATAAATAGGTAGAATGAGTAATCCAAAGAAAGTTCTTCCCACACTAACACAGCATGCATACATACATCAAATGTACGTTGGCATTGGACTTGACAGTGAACACTTACATGAAGCTCCATGGCCTGAAGCTCATCTATTGATATATTGTGGAATTATATGGTACCTATTCTTTTTAGAGTAAATGATATTTGGATTACTTCAGTGAATAAATTTCAATAAGACAAGAATAGGAGGTTCAGATCCAAGTAAATTAGGCATTCTAAGCAAGGTAGAGTACTGGGGCTACTGAAAAGTGGCTTATACTGCCTTCAAGATGGCAAGATTTACAGTAGTACTAGCTAGTCTTATATGGTCCACAGGACCACAACTGAGCATATTAAAAACACAA
>NW_021514352.1:0-208 GCF_001605985.2 Dendrobium catenatum | reverse complement strand
AAAAAAAAAAAAAAAAAACAGAATGACAGAAAATTCAAAACAAAGTGGTTTGATGGAATTATCTCGCTATATCTATGACTGCACAACAACACTTGCCCCCAATCTATGACTGCACAACAACATTTTTCCTGATTCCCTATATTTGTCTGTTTTTTAGGCACCCAATCATCCTTTTCCCCCACCACATAGGAGAAATAATGCAATACAA
>NW_021514351.1:0-1164 GCF_001605985.2 Dendrobium catenatum | reverse complement strand
TTCTCTGTAATACAGTAATAAGGCTGAATATGATAAACCCTCCACCAAAAGAGGAGAGGAAGAGATTTCCTAACTCTGTGAAGGTTAGAAAATTTCCTTCATCGTCATTTTACAGTTTCCAAGAAAGAGAAGAATAAAAGAGCATGACAAAGGGAGATATAGATACATACAAACAGCCAAAAGTTCTTTTGGTTTGCGACTAAGAAGGAAAAAAAATAACATTAACTAGCGAGGGTGAAGTCCACAAATTAACCCATCTTACATCTACTCTAGACATCACAATTCATATGATAGTATTAAAAGGTGTAGGGAATCTAATCAAGCTCCTAACATGACGAGGGAAGAGAGAATGGGCAGAAGCAGGAAACCTGAGCCTTTTTTAATGTAATCACCATTGCTATTATCAGTAGAGAAGGTGTTTCCTGAAGGACCAATGACTCCTCCAACCCCTGAACTTGTTGGTGTCATTATGGTAGGAGTTGCTGAGCCTGGATTGGTGGTGGTGGGAGGTGATGGAAAAGTTCCAATGCCAGTCCCAGTACCCGTGGCTGTGCCCGTGCCTGTCCCAGTGCCTGCGCCCGTTCCCGTGCCTGCGCCCGTTCCCGTTCCCGTGCCCGTGCCCGTGCCCGGGTTCATACCTATCCCCGTGCCAGTGTTGGTTCCATTGTTGTTGCTAGTACCTGTGCCCGCAGCACTGGAAGAGAATAAAATTTTGATTTTCCATGATTAGACAATGAGAACACATTAAACAGGGAGATTTACATACACACCAATGAACAGCTAAATCCTTATATTTACTTATATAATACTCAAAATTTTTAATTACATCCAAAAATACAAGTAATATTAACTTATTTAAAGTAAAACACACTTTTTCATATATATGTTTTGATGCGATTTAGACATTAACATTGTATTTGTGATAGTTTTTTTATTGCTTTGCTTTTCAAACAGCAACCAAAATTTATGCTTGGCCATTGCTTATTTGGTGCTTTCAAAAAAATATTGTACTAGAAAACTGCTTTCTACAATAGTTTAAAATGTTACTTTATGTGCAACAACTTCACAAAGAAGTAAGAAAGCTGTCCCAAATGAAGCGTAAAGTTGTGTATAAGTAAATATAAAAATTTAGAGGTTACTATATAAATACATAAAAGATTAAAG
>NW_021514350.1:0-260 GCF_001605985.2 Dendrobium catenatum | reverse complement strand
AATTCTGATGTTTGCTGATATCAGGGATGTTTTCTTCTTAAGTATAAACTAAGAAGATGTTTTGGAACTCAAGGAAGTTTAGTTCTAATTTGTTCAAATCCCTCTTTCATTCTGCTAGGGGGTGTCTTCTTTCCTACATCGGGTTGCCCTTGTACCCGAAATACTTGAAGATCTTGATCACCACTGTCGTAGGTGATACCCGTACTTGTGCCCACAGTGGTCCGTTGTACCTACGATATATCCACTGTTGTTATCCACAA
>NW_021514349.1:0-238 GCF_001605985.2 Dendrobium catenatum | reverse complement strand
TATAAAATAAATGGACGATGAAACTTTTCTAAGATAAGATAAATATATTAAGGATTTTAAAGAAATGTGAAATGGAAAATGCTAGAGCAATTAATAAACCAATGAGTTATATTGCTTAGTTAGACAAAGATGCAAATAAAAAGTCAATATATCAAAATAAGTATAGGGGTATAATAGGATCCCTTCCCTATTTGACAACTATCCAACCTGACTTTATGTTTAGCATTTATCTTTCTAC
>NW_021514348.1:0-651 GCF_001605985.2 Dendrobium catenatum | reverse complement strand
CAAAAATAAAAAAATTGAACTAAAACTCCGTTTTAGAAAGCAATAAAAAATCCGTCCCAAACGAAGCCTAAGTCTAAACCTATATCAAAAGCTTAATATAGATTACAGTTGAAAAGTGCCCAAAAAAAAATCAGAATAAGAAAGAAATTTACAGAAAGCGAATCATCTCTTTTTGTTTATGGAAGAATGGTCCGCACCTATCAACGCTATAACACATAAAGAATTTGGTAAAGTTAAACAGATCAACATCAATTGCCTAAATGCTATTCGTTATCATTAAACTTCTTTTAATAGACTTAGCATTGATCATAATTATTGCATGTTAAGGCAGCTGAAAGAATTTATGGCCTTAGCATTATTCGAAGATCTCTCATTTGTACATATAGCAAAAGTTAAAAGCAACTCAAAGGCGAAATATCTTTCTAGTAAGTGAAGATGTTAATATAACAAACATGAGCTATCTAGGATGAATTTTGAGGTGAAAATAGGAAGAGCTTGGAACTATTGGAGTTTTCTTCGAAGAATTATCGGTGGTATATTACGTCAATATTCTCTTAACGGAGGAGAAATTATGCACCAAGAGGATGAGCCTAAGCCTTCTTGTTAACATTCAATGTCAGTGTTAATATTGATGTTGATAATGAATGTTAG
>NW_021514347.1:0-324 GCF_001605985.2 Dendrobium catenatum | reverse complement strand
TTGTAGTTCGGTTGAGTCTCTTGTCATCATCCACTTTAATTCAAACTTAAGCTCATTGTATTTTCTTGAGTTTAGATTCTCTTGCATATGATTCAAGTTCTCATGATTGTTCAAGTTCAATCTTTCTTGATCAGACTTGATTCAAGTCCTTAGCTCGTTTAAGTTTGATTTGAGCTCATGCTCCTTTAGTTCTCTTATGGATTCGAGTCCAAGTCCTTAGTAATTAAAGTACAAATCAAGCTTGAATGAAGTTCTTTTGGTTGAGCTTTAGTTCAAGTCTTCCTTGGTCAAATTATAAGTTCCCATGATTGTTCAAATCATGAT
>NW_021514346.1:0-638 GCF_001605985.2 Dendrobium catenatum | reverse complement strand
AGATGAATCCAAGATCATTGAATTCCGACATCACTAAGACATTCAAATGTCCATCAAATGGTCCATGATTAAGGAATTCAACATCGGTCATCCATCCAATCACTCCCCATTTACCCTTGATCTATCACCTATTACTGATCATGCCACTCTAGAAATCTATAAATAGACCCTTCATTTCTTTTGAAAAGGAACAAAGCAAGAAGAGAAGGAAGAAGCTCCTCCTCGATCACCGCCTGAGTTCCGCCGGACCACCTCCTGACGTTGTTGCTCCGCCAAACCACCACTTGAGGACCTCACCTTTGCCGGAGCACCACCTTAGGCCCTCACCCTCGTCACACCACTTGAGACCCTCACCTTCACCTCACCACCACATGAGGCCCTCATCTTCGCCGAACCATCACCTGAGGCCCTCACCCTCATCGGATCACCGCCTGAGGCCCTCACCTTCACCGGACCACCATCTGAGGCCCTCACCCTTGTCAGACCACCGCATGAGGCCCTCAACTTCGTCGGACAAACACCTAAGGCCCTCACCCTTGCCAGACCACCACCCGAGGCCCTCATCTTTCCCGGACCACCATTTGAGGCCCTCACCCTTCATTGGTCCCTCACCCTCGTCGGACCACCATCTGAGGCCC
>NW_021514345.1:0-472 GCF_001605985.2 Dendrobium catenatum | reverse complement strand
TTCGGCAGCACAAGTACCGCCGGAAAATGAAAAAACCACCGGAAAATGCTCAAATTCCACAGGAAATAGCCGCCGGAAATGGGTGATTTTCCTGTAGTGAGGCATTTACTTCAAGATTTATGTAAAGTTTTAATATACATAGCGTGAGGCGTAAGCCTCATGCCAGTGAGGCGAGGCGGGCCTCAAGGGGCGGCTTAACCAAGTTGAGGCGCAAGCTTCATAAAAAAAACTCAAGGCGTAAGCATCGAGACGTTTTTACTAGAATTGCGCAAAGGTGGGCCTCAAGGCGAGCCTCATATTGCGTAATTTTAAACCAAGTGTATGACTACTCCGTTCATGTTCTTAACTCTGATTATACTTGGACCACATAATCCGAAAGCGAAGATTGATATCTTTTTGCAACCATTAATTGATGACCTCAAATTATTATGGGAAGAAGGTGTGCTCACATATGACATATCAACAAAACAAA
>NW_021514344.1:0-545 GCF_001605985.2 Dendrobium catenatum | reverse complement strand
ACACCTCTGAGCTTGGGACGGCTCGAGTGTGGCTGCTTAAGCTATAGTATCCATAATTGCGCGTACCTAATAGGGCGATTGAATTGGAATCACCATACATACCAATAGAGTGTGGATACTCAAAGTAATGCATGTTATGAGTATTATTGATGTGCTATAGAGCTTGACACAAAGCTTATAACATGCCCTATCATGCTTAATTTAATTATTTTATTATTTATTATGATTATTAAGTTTTCACTAAGGGTTTTGTTTTAAACCTATTTAAAACCCTCTGCCAAATTTAATCTCATATATAATCCTCGCCTGAGCAGACCTCTCTCTTAAACACTCAAGAAGTAGAAAGCAGGAGTCCCCATAGTAGAAATAGGATACAACAAATGCGCACAAACTTAGTGACTCGGTCTTCCCTTCTGAGTCTTGATCTCATTTGCAAGTTAAACACAAACTTATCTAGAGTCAAAAATAGGAGTTGCTCTTCATCTTTGATCTTAATTGTTGAATGCAAAACTCTCCCTAGCAAAAAAGTGATCAATCTTGTTTGC
>NW_021514343.1:0-222 GCF_001605985.2 Dendrobium catenatum | reverse complement strand
TTGGGTTCAAATTATTAAAATGGCTCTTAATTGAAAAAGTTTAATAATTCCAATAAATACCCAGATTTCTAAAATTCATTACTAATTGTAGCAAATTGTAAATCAATCAAACTCAGTGGCTAATGACTCTAATTAAAATCTAATTTTTCCAAAAATTTCAAACCCTCAAAATTTGGTCAAAGTCGAAAAGTCAACATTTTTGGTCAACCTCTAGGTCGAAAC